>NW_028125198.1:0-156821 GCF_965194825.1 Balaenoptera physalus
TCCATGAGCCCTGTCATTAAAATGCTCCCTGACCCCTGTCATCACCATGATCCATGGCCCTTGTCATCACAGTGCTCCTTCGCTCTTGTCGTAACAATGCTCCATGATCCCTGTCATCACAATGATCCATGATTCCTTTCATCACAATTCTCCTTTTCCCCTTTCATTACAATGATCCCTGGAGTTTGTCAAAACAATGCTCCTCGATTCCCTGTAATCACAATGATCCATGACCCCTTTCATGACAATGCTCCATTACCCCACTAATCACAATGATCCATGGTGATTGTCATCAGAATGCTCCATGACCCTTGTCATCACAATGCTCCAGGTCATTGTAATCACAATGTTCCATGACCCCTTTCACCACAAAGCTCCAAGATCCCTGTCATCACAATGCCCCATGACTCCTATCATCACAATGCTCCATGGCACTTGTCCTCACAATGCTCCATGACCCCTGTCATCACAATGCTCCATAGCGCTTTTCATCACAGTCCTCCATGACCACGTTCATCACAATGCTCCATGACCATTTTCATCACAATTCTCCATGACCACTTTCATCACAATGCCCCATGAACTCTGTCATCACAATGCTCCATGGCCCTTGTCATCACAATTCTCCATGACCCCTGTCATCACAATTCTCCATGGCCCTTGTCATCACAGTGCTCCATGTCGCTTGTCATCACAATGATCCAGAGCCTTAGTTCCTGAGTTGGGAGTAGTATCATTGCCTCAATTAGGGAAAATGTCAGTGACTGAGGTGGGAGTAGTGTGAGGGCCCTTGTTAGGGACACTGTCAGTGCCAGAGTTAGGTGTAGTGTTAGGGTTTTAGTTACGTACACTGTCAGAGCCTGAGTTGGGAATAATGTCAGGGCCTTAGTTATGGACTGTGTCATTGGCTGAGTTAGGAGTAGTGTCAGGGCCTTAGTTATGAGTAGCATCAGTACCTTCGTTAGGTATTGTATCAGCGCCTCAGTTAGGAATAGATTCAGGGCCTTATTTTGGGACAGTGTAGGTGCCTGAGTTAGGAGTTTTGTCGGCCTTAGTTAGGGACCTTTTCAGGGCCTGAGTTAGGAGTAATGTCAGGGCCTTCCTTAGGTATTGTATCAGTGCCTGAGTTAGGAATAGTGTCAAGGCCTTAGTTAGGGACATTGCCAGGGCATGATTTAGGAGGAGTGTTAGGGTGTGAGTTATGAACAGTGTCAGGGCCTTTGTTAGTGACAGTGTCAGTTCCTGAGTTAGGAGTAGAGTCAGGGCCTAAGTTAGGGACAGTGCCAGTGCTGAGTTCGTAGTAGTATCAGGGCCTTAGTTAGAGACAGTGTCAGGGCCTGAGTTAGGAGTAGTGTCAGAGGCTTTGTTAGGGACAGTGTCAGTGCCTGAGTTGAGAGTAGCGTCACAGCTTTAGTTAGGGCCAGTGTCTGGGCCTTAGTTAAGACCAGTGTCAGGGCCTATGATAGGAATCAGATCAGGGCCTGTGTTACGAGTAGTGTCAGGGCCTTAGTTAAGGACAGTGTCAGGGCCTAAGTCCTGATTATTACTAACTTTCCTGACTAAGGATTTTTGACACTACTGCTAATTCAGGTCCTGATAATATCCCTTACTAAGGCAATGACCCTTTCCCTGGCTATGGCCCTGAACTTCTCCTAAGTCAGGCCCTGATACTGTCCCTAACAATGGCCCTGACACTACACCTAACTTCGGCCCCGAAATGATACCTAACAAAGGCTTTGTTGCTAGTCCAAACTAAAGCCCTAAAATTGGTCTTAAATAAGGCCTTGACACTAATCCTAACTCAGGCCCTAACACTGTCCCTAGCTAAGGCCCTGACAGTACGCCTAACTCAGGCCCTCGTACGAATCCTAACAATGGCTCTGATGCTAGTCCAAACTAAGGGCCTGAAAATGGTCCTAAATAAGGCCTTGACACGAATCGTAACTCAGGCCCTAGCACTGTCCCTAACTAGGTCTCTGACAGTACACCTAACTCAGACCCTGACACTGTCCCTAAGCAAGGCCCTGACACTACTCCTCAGTCCCTTACACTGTACCTAACAAAGTCACTGATGCTAGGCCTAACTCAGGCCCTGAAACTGTCTGTAACTAAGGCCCTGCTGCCATCAGTATGTAAAGTCCTGACATTATGCTGAGCTAATATCCTGACCTATGTCTTTCCAAGGTCCTGAAACTGTCCCAAAGTAAGCCCTGACGCGGTCCGTAAATGAAGACCTGAGGCTGTCCCTAACTCAGGCCCTGAAGCTTTCCTTAACTGAAGCCTTGAAGCTGTGACTAACTCAGGCCCTGATCATGTATTTCACGAAGACCTTAATGCTGATCCAGCAAAGACGCTGATGCTGCTCCAAAGTCATGCCTTGACAGTGTGCCCAGCAAAGGGCCTGACGCTAGGCCTCACTCAGGCCCTGTCGCTCTCCCGAAGTAAGGCCCTGACACTGTCACTAACTAAGGCCCTGACTCTACTCCTAACTCAGTCCCGTACATTGTACCTAACAAAGGCTCTGATGCTAGTCATAACTCAAGGCCTGACACTGTCTCTAACTAAGGGCTGCTGCCATCAATATCTAAAGTCCTGACATTATCCGGAGCTAATATCCTGACCCATGTCTTACCAAGGTCCTGAAACTGTCCCAAAGTAAGCCCTGACGCTGTCCCTAAGTGAGGCCCTGCAACTTTCCCTAATTAACTCAGGCCTTAATGCTGTGACTAACTCAGAACCTGGTCATGTCTTTAACTAAGACCCTAAGGCTGATCCAACAGAGGCCCTGAGGCTGCTCCTAAGTCATGCCCTGACAGTGTCCCCAGCTAAGGGTCTGATGCTAGGCCTCACTCAGACCCTATCACTCTCCCTAAGTCAGGCTCTGATGCTGTCCCTACCTGAAGCCCTAACACTGGTTCTGAATAAGGCCCTGAGAGTCTCAGTAACAAAGGTCTTCACACTATCCTTAGGTCATTTCCTGACACTATCCCTACATGCTAAACTGACACTGTCACTAGCTAATGTCCTGCCTCTTATGCTAACTGAAGCCCTTAGGTTGTGCCTGCCTCAGGCACTGAATTTAGTCCCAAGACCGTGAAACTGTCCCGAACTAAGGCCTAGATGCTCGTCCTACATCTGGCCCTGACACTGTCCCTAACTAAGGCCCTAACACTATTGCTAACTGAGGACCTGACACTGGACCTATCAGGGGCCCGCTACTCCTAACTAACGCCTTGACACTGTCCCTTACTTAGGCCCTGCTACCATCAATATCTAAAGTCCTGACATTATCCTGAGCTAATATCCTAACTCATCTCTTACCAAGGTCCTGAAACTCTCCCTAAGGAAGCCCTGATGCTCTCCCTAAGTGAGGCCTTGAGGCTGTCCCTAACAGAGGCCCTGATAATATCTTTTTTTTTTTTAAATTTTATTTATTTATTTCTTTATGGCTGTGTTGGGTCTTCGCTTCTGTGCGAGGGCTCTCTCCAGTTGCGGCAAGTGGGGGCCACTCTTCATTGCGGTGCGCGGGCCTCTCACCATCGCGGCCTCTCTTGTTGCGGAGCTCAGGCTCCAGACGCGCAGGCTCAGCAGCTCTCGCCCCCGGGCCTAGCTGCCCCGTGGCATGTGGGATCTTCCCAGACCAGGGCTCGAACCCGTGTCCCCTGCATTGGCAGGCAGACTCCCAACCACTGCGCCACCAGGGAAGCCCCTGATAATATCTTTAACATAGCACCTGAGGCTGATCCTACCATGGCTCTTATGTTGCTCCTAAGTCATGCCCTGACACTGTCCCTAGCTAAGGCCCTGACGCTAGGCCTCACTCAGGCCCTGTCGCTCTCCCTAAGTCAGGCTCTGACGCTGTCCCTACCTGAAGCCCTGACACTCACTGGTCCTTAATTAGGCCCTGATGCTCTAAGTACCCAAGGTCTTGACACTATCCCTAGGTCATTTCCTGACACTATCCCTAGATCTTAACCTAACATTCTCTTTAGCTAATGTCGAGATTAGCTAAAGAGATTCTTTACAACGAGATTGTTTCATCTTCTGAATATGGTTTTCTTAAAAACATAATTTTTATAGTGTTACTAACTTTAAACAAAATGTACTCAACTGCTGTGGAATAGTCCTTCATAGGAGCGTGCATGGTTCACTTCTGCATCCGCTTGTGGTGGTGTTCAAGTTGCTTTCAGCTGTAGATCCTCTTATGCTAGCTAAATCTGTGATTCTGTCCCTAAATGAGGCCCTGAAGTTAGGTCCGAGGCCGTGAACCTGTCCCTAACTGAGGCCTGGGGGCTCGTCCTAACGCAGGTCCTGACATTGTCCCTAACTAAGGCCCTGACACTACACCTAACTCCGTCACTGACACCGTACCTAACAAAGGCTCTGATGCTAGTCCGAACTTAGGCCTGACACTGCCTCTAACTAAGGCCCTGCTGTCGTCAATATCTGAACACCTGACATTATCCTGAGCTAATACCCTGACCCATGTCTTACCAAGGTCCTGAAACTTTCCCAAAGTAAGCCCTGACGCTGTCCCTAAGTGACACCTTGAGGCTGTCCCTAACAGAGGCCCTGATAATATCTTTAACGAAGACCCTAATGCTGATCCTACAGAGACCTTTATGCTGCTCCTAAGTCATGCCCTGATACTGTCCCTTACTCAGGCCCCAACGATAGGCCTCACTTAGGCCCTGTTGCTGTACCTTAGTTAGGCTCTGACGCTGTCCGTACATCAAGCCCTGGCACTGGTCTTGATTAAGGCCCTCACGCTGCTGCTAACTAAGGCCCTGATGCTCTCAATGACTAAGGTCTTCTCGTTATCCCTTGGTCATTTCCTTTCACTATCTCTGGCCTGGAACCTGACTCTGTCCCGAGATAATCTCCTGCATCTTATGCTGACTGAAACCCTAATGCTCTCCCTAACTAAGGCCCTGACTACTCCTAACTAAGGCCATGACACTGTCTCTAACAAAGGCCCAGAATCTGTCCCTAATATAGGCCCTGCTGCCAGCTATAACTAAACTCCTGACACTCTCCTGAGATAATATCCTGACCCATTTCTAACCAAGGTCTTGACACTCTCCCTAAGAAAGCCCTGTCGCTGTCTTTAAGTGAAGACCTGTGGCTGTCCGTAACTCAGGCCTTGAAGCTTTCCCTAACTGAGGCCTTGACGCTGTGACTAACTAGGGCTCTGGTCATCTTTAACTAAGAGCCTAAAGCTGATCCAACAAAGGCACTGATGCTGCTCCTAAGTCACTCCCTGACAGTGTCCCCAGCTGAGGGCCTGACATTAGGCCTCACTCAGACCCTGTCGCTCTCCCTAAGTCAGGCCCTGATACTGTCCCTACCTGAAGCCCTAACACTGGTTCTGAATAAGGCCCTGATATTCTCAGTAACAAAGGTCTTCACACTATCCTTAGGTCGTTTCCTGACACGATTCCTAGCCTTCACCCTAACCCTGTCCCGAGTTACTATCCTACGTCTTATGCTAACTAAAGACCTTATGCTGTGCCTATCTCAGGCACTGAATTTAGTCCCAAGACCGCTAGACTGTCCCTCACTGGGCTCCATGCCCTTATCGTCACAATGTTCCGTGACCACTGTCATCACAATGCTCCACGCCCTTATCATCACAATGCCCCATGACCCCTGTCATCACAACGCTCCATGACCCCTTCCATCACAATGCTCCGTGACCCCTTTCATCAAAATGCGCCATGACCATTGTCATCACAATGCTCCATGACCCCTGGCATCCCAAAGCTCCATGACCACTCTTATCGCAATGCTTCATGACCCTTGTCATCGCAATGCTACATACCATTGTCATCACAATGCTCCATACCCCATGTCATCACATTGGCCCATGACCCTTGTCTCACAATGTTCCATGCTCTAGTGATCACAATGCTCCATTACCCTTGTCATCACAATGCCCCGTGAACCCTGTCATCACAATTCTCCAGGCCCCCTGTCATCACAATGAGCCATGACACCTTTCATCACAATGATCCATGGCCCTTGTCATCACAATGCTCCCTGGTGCACGTCATCACAAAGATCCATGACCACTTTCAGCACAATGCTCCATGACCCCTTTCATCAAAATTCTTCATGACTATTTTCATCACAATGCTACATGAGCCCTGTCATTAAAATGCTCCCTGACCCCTGTCATCACCATGATCCATGGCCCTTGTCATCACAGTGCTCCTTCGCTCTTGTCGTAACAATGCTTCATGATCCCTGTCATCACAATGATCCATGATTCCTTTCATCACAATTCTCCTTTTCCCCTTTCATTACAATGATCCCTGGAGTTTGTCAAAACAATGCTCCTCGATTCCCTGTAATCACAATGATCCATGACCCCTTTCATGACAATGCTCCATTACCCCACTAATCACAATGATCCATGGTGATTGTCATCAGAATGCTCCATGACCCTTGTCATCACAATGCTCCAGGTCATTGTAATCACAATGTTCCATGACCCCTTTCACCACAAAGCTCCAAAATCCCTGTCATCACAATGCCCCATGACTCCTATCATCACAATGCTCCATGGCACTTGTCCTCACAATGCTCCATGACCCCTGTCATCACAATGCTCCATAGCGCTTTTCATCACAGTCCTCCATGACCACGTTCATCACAATGCTCCATGACCATTTTCATCACAATTCTCCATGACCACTTTCATCACAATGCCCCATGAACTCTGTCATCACAATGCTCCATGGCCCTTGTCATCACAATTCTCCATGACCCCTGTCATCACAATTCTCCATGGCCCTTGTCATCACAGTGCTCCATGGCGCTTGTCATCACAATGATCCAGAGCCTTAGTTCCTGAGTTGGGAGTAGTATCATTGCCTCAATTAGGGAAAATGTCAGTGACTGAGGTGGGAGTAGTGTGAGGGCCCTTGTTAGGGACACTGTCAGTGCCAGAGTTAGGTGTAGTGTTAGGGTTTTAGTTACGTACACTGTCAGAGCCTGAGTTGGGAATAATGTCAGGGCCTTAGTTATGGACTGTGTCATTGGCTGAGTTAGGAGTAGTGTCAGTGCCTTAGTTATGAGTAGCATCAGTACCTTCGTTAGGTATTGTATCAGCGCCTCAGTTAGGAATAGATTCAGGGCCTTATTTTGGGACAGTGTAGGTGCCTGAGTTAGGAGTTTTGTCGGCCTTAGTTAGGGACCTTTTCAGGGCCTGAGTTAGGAGTAATGTCAGGGCCTTCCTTAGGTATTGTATCAGTGCCTGAGTTAGGAATAGTGTCAAGGCCTTAGTTAGGGACATTGCCAGGGCATGATTTAGGAGGAGTGTTAGGGTGTGAGTTATGAACAGTGTCAGGGCCTTTGTTAGTGACAGTGTCAGTTCCTGAGTTAGGAGTAGAGTCAGGGCCTAAGTTAGGGACAGTGCCAGTGCTGAGTTCGTAGTAGTATCAGGGCCTTAGTTAGAGACAGTGTCAGGGCCTGAGTTAGGAGTAGTGTCAGAGGCTTTGTTAGGGACAGTGTCAGTGCCTGAGTTGAGAGTAGCGTCACAGCTTTAGTTAGGGCCAGTGTCTGGGCCTTAGTTAAGACCAGTGTCAGGGCCTATGATAGGAATCAGATCAGGGCCTGTGTTACGAGTAGTGTCAGGGCCTTAGTTAAGGACAGTGTCAGGGCCTAAGTCCTGATTATTACTAACTTTCCTGACTAAGGATTTTTGACACTACTGCTAATTCAGGTCCTGATAATATCCCTTACTAAGGCAATGACCCTTTCCCTGGCTATGGCCCTGAACTTCTCCTAAGTCAGGCCCTGATACTGTCCCTAACAATGGCCCTGACACTACACCTAACTTCGGCCCCGAAATGATACCTAACAAAGGCTTTGTTGCTAGTCCAAACTAAAGCCCTAAAATTGGTCTTAAATAAGGCCTTGACACTAATCCTAACTCAGGCCCTAACACTGTCCCTAGCTAAGGCCCTGACAGTACGCCTAACTCAGGCCCTCATACGAATCCTAACAATGGCTCTGATGCTAGTCCAAACTAAGGGCCTGAAATTGGTCCTAAATAAGGCCTTGACACGAATCGTAACTCAGGCCCTAGCACTGTCCCTAACTAGGTCTCTGACAGTACACCTAACTCAGACCCTGACACTGTCCCTAAGCAAGGCCCTGACACTACTCCTCAGTCCCTTACACTGTACCTAACAAAGTCACTGATGCTAGGCCTAACTCAGGCCCTGAAACTGTCTGTAACTAAGGCCCTGCTGCCATCAGTATGTAAAGTCCTGACATTATGCTGAGCTAATATCCTGACCTATGTCTTTCCAAGGTCCTGAAACTGTCCCAAAGTAAGCCCTGACGCTGTCCGTAAATGAAGACCTGAGGCTGTCCCTAACTCAGGCCCTGAAGCTTTCCTTAACTGAAGCCTTGAAGCTGTGACTAACTCAGGCCCTGATCATGTATTTCACGAAGACCTTAATGCTGATCCAGCAAAGACGCTGATGCTGCTCCAAAGTCATGCCTTGACAGTGTGCCCAGCAAAGGGCCTGACGCTAGGCCTCACTCAGGCCCTGTCGCTCTCCCGAAGTCAGGTCCTGACACTGTCACTAACTAAGGCCCTGACTCTACTCCTAACTCAGTCCCGTACATTGTACCTAACAAAGGCTCTGATGCTAGTCATAACTCAAGGCCTGACACTGTCTCTAACTAAGGGCTGCTGCCATCAATATCTAAAGTCCTGACATTATCCGGAGCTAATATCCTGACCCATGTCTTACCAAGGTCCTGAAACTGTCCCAAAGTAAGCCCTGACACTGTCCCTAAGTGAGGCCTTGCAACTTTCCCTAATTAACTCAGGCCTTAATGCTGTGACTAACTCAGAACCTGGTCATGTCTTTAACTAAGACCCTAAGGCTGATCCAACAGAGGCCCTGAGGCTGCTCCTAAGTCATGCCCTGACAGTGTCCCCAGCTAAGGGTCTGATGCTAGGCCTCACTCAGACCCTATCACTCTCCCTAAGTCAGGCTCTGATGCTGTCCCTACCTGAAGCCCTAACACTGGTTCTGAATAAGGCCCTGAGAGTCTCAGTAACAAAGGTCTTCACACTATCCTTAGGTCATTTCCTGACACTATCCCTACATGCTAAACTGACACTGTCACTAGCTAATGTCCTGCCTCTTATGCTAACTGAAGCCCTTAGGTTGTGCCTGCCTCAGGCACTGAATTTAGTCCCAAGACCGTGAAACTGTCCCGAACTAAGGCCTAGATGCTCGTCCTACATCTGGCCCTGACACTGTCCCTAACTAAGGCCCTAACACTATTGCTAACTGAGGACCTGGCACTGGACCTATCAGGGACCCGCTACTCCTAACTAACGCCTTGACACTGTCCCTTACTTAGGCCCTGCTACCATCAATATCTAAACTCCTGACATTATCCTGAGCTAATATCCTAACTCATCTCTTACCAAGGTCCTGAAACTCTCCCTAAGGAAGCCCTGATGCTCTCCCTAAGTGAGGCCTTGAGGCTGTCCCTAACAGAGGCCCTGATAATATCTTTTTTTTTTTTAAATTTTATTTATTTATTTCTTTATGGCTGTGTTGGGTCTTCGCTTCTGTGCGAGGGCTCTCTCCAGTTGCGGCAAGTGGGGGCCACTCTTCATTGCGGTGCGCGGGCCTCTCACCATCGCGGCCTCTCTTGTTGCGGAGCTCAGGCTCCAGACGCGCAGGCTCAGCAGCTCTCGCCCCCGGGCCTAGCTGCCCCGTGGCATGTGGGATCTTCCCAGACCAGGGCTCGAACTCGTGTCCCCTGCATTGGCAGGCAGACTCCCAACCACTGAGCCACCAGGGAAGCCCCTGATAATATCTTTAACATAGCACCTGAGGCTGATCCTACCATGGCTCTTATGTTGCTCCTAAGTCATGCCCTGACACTGTCCCTACCTAAGGCCCTGACGCTAGGCCTCACTCAGGCCCTGTCGCTCTCCCTAAGTCAGGCTCTGACGCTGTCCCTACCTGAAGCCCTGACACTCACTGGTCCTTAATTAGGCCCTGATGCTCTAAGTACCCAAGGTCTTGACACTATCCCTAGGTCATTTCCTGACACTATCCCTAGATCTTAACCTAACATTCTCTTTAGCTAATGTCGAGATTAGCTAAAGAGATTCTTTACAACGAGATTGTTTCATCTTCTGAATATGGTTTTCTTAAAAACATAATTTTTATAGTGTTACTAACTTTAAACAAAATGTACTCAACTGCTGTGGAATAGTCCTTCATAGGAGCGTGCATGGTTCACTTCTGCATCCGCTTGTGGTGGTGTTCAAGTTGCTTTCAGCTGTAGATCCTCTTATGCTAGCTAAATCTGTGATTCTGTCCCTAAATGAGGCCCTGAAGTTAGGTCCGAGGCCGTGAACCTGTCCCTAACTGAGGCCTGGGGGCTCGTCCTAACGCAGGTCCTGACATTGTCCCTAACTAAGGCCCTGACACTACACCTAACTCCGTCACTGACACCGTACCTAACAAAGGCTCTGATGCTAGTCCGAACTTAGGCCTGACACTGCCTCTAACTAAGGCCCTGCTGTCGTCAATATCTGAACACCTGACATTATCCTGAGCTAATACCCTGACCCATGTCTTACCAAGGTCCTGAAACTTTCCCAAAGTAAGCCCTGACGCTGTCCCTAAGTGACACCTTGAGGCTGTCCCTAACAGAGGCCCTGATAATATCTTTAACGAAGACCCTAATGCTGATCCTACAGAGACCTTTATGCTGCTCCTAAGTCATGCCCTGATACTGTCCCTTACTCAGGCCCCAAAGATAGGCCTCACTTAGGCCCTGTTGCTGTACCTTAGTTAGGCTCTGACGCTGTCCGTACATCAAGCCCTGGCACTGGTCTTGATTAAGGCCCTCACGCTGCTGCTAACTAAGGCCCTGATGCTCTCAATGACTAAGGTCTTCTCGTTATCCCTTGGTCATTTCCTTTCACTATCTCTGGCCTGGAACCTGACTCTGTCCCGAGATAATCTCCTGCATCTTATGCTGACTGAAACCCTAATGCTCTCCCTAACTAAGGCCCTGACTACTCCTAACTAAGGCCATGACACTGTCTCTAACAAAGGCCCAGAATCTGTCCCTAATATAGGCCCTGCTGCCAGCTATAACTAAACTCCTGACACTCTCCTGAGATAATATCCTGACTCATTTCTAACCAAGGTCTTGACACTCTCCCTAAGAAAGCCCTGTCGCTGTCTTTAAGTGAAGACCTGTGGCTGTCCGTAACTCAGGCCCTGAAGCTTTCCCTAACTGAGGCCTTGACGCTGTGACTAACTAGGGCTCTGGTCATCTTTAACTAAGAGCCTAAAGCTGATCCAACAAAGGCACTGATGCTGCTCCTAAGTCACTCCCTGACAGTGTCCCCAGCTGAGGGCCTGACATTAGGCCTCACTCAGACCCTGTCGCTCTCCCTAAGTCAGGCCCTGATACTGTCCCTACCTGAAGCCCTAACACTGGTTCTGAATAAGACCCTGATATTCTCAGTAACAAAGGTCTTCACACTATCCTTAGGTCGTTTCCTGACACGATTCCTAGCCTTCACCCTAACCCTGTCCCGAGTTACTATCCTACGTCTTATGCTAACTAAAGACCTTATGCTGTGCCTATCTCAGGCACTGAATTTAGTCCCAAGACCGCTAGACTGTCCCTCACTAGGCTCCATGCCCTTATCGTCACAATGTTCCGTGACCACTGTCATCACAATGCTCCACGCCCTTATCATCACAATGCCCCATGACCCCTGTCATCACAACGCTCCATGACCCCTTCCATCACAATGCTCCGTGACCCCTTTCATCAAAATGCGCCATGACCATTGTCATCACAATGCTCCATGACCCCTGGCATCCCAAAGTTCCATGACCACTCTTATCGCAATGCTTCATGACCCTTGTCATCGCAATGCTACATACCATTGTCATCACAATGCTCCATACCCCATGTCATCACATTGGCCCATGACCCTTGTCTCACAATGTTCCATGCTCTAGTGATCACAATGCTCCATTACCCTTGTCATCACAATGCCCCGTGAACCCTGTCATCACAATTCTCCAGGCCCCCTGTCATCACAATGAGCCATGACACCTTTCATCACAATGATCCATGGCCCTTGTCATCACAATGCTCCCTGGTGCACGTCATCACAAAGATCCATGACCACTTTCAGCACAATGCTCCATGACCCCTTTCATCAAAATTCTTCATGACTATTTTCATCACAATGCTCCATGAGCCCTGTCATTAAAATGCTCCCTGACCCCTGTCATCACCATGATCCATGGCCCTTGTCATCACAGTGCTCCTTCGCTCTTGTCGTAACAATGCTCCATGATCCCTGTCATCACAATGATCCATGATTCCTTTCATCACAATTCTCCTTTTCCCCTTTCATTACAATGATCCCTGGAGTTTGTCAAAACAATGCTTCTCGATTCCCTGTAATCACAATGATCCATGACCCCTTTCATGACAATGCTCCATTACCCCACTAATCACAATGATCCATGGTGATTGTCATCAGAATGCTCCATGACCCTTGTCATCACAATGCTCCAGGTCGTTGTAATCACAATGTTCCATGACCCCTTTCACCACAAAGCTCCAAGATCCCTGTCATCACAATGCCCCATGACTCCTATCATCACAATGCTCCATGGCACTTGTCCTCACAATGCTCCATGACCCCTGTCATCACAATGCTCCATAGCGCTTTTCATCACAGTCCTCCATGACCACGTTCATCACAATGCTCCATGACCATTTTCATCACAATTCTCCATGACCACTTTCATCACAATGCCCCATGAACTCTGTCATCACAATGCTCCATGGCCCTTGTCATCACAATTCTCCATGACCCCTGTCATCACAATTCTCCATGGCCCTTGTCATCACAGTGCTCCATGGCGCTTGTCATCACAATGATCCAGAGCCTTAGTTCCTGAGTTGGGAGTAGTATCATTGCCTCAATTAGGGAAAATGTCAGTGACTGAGTTGGGAGTAGTGTGAGGGCCCTTGTTAGGGACACTGTCAGTGCCAGAGTTAGGTGTAGTGTTAGGGTTTTAGTTACGTACACTGTCAGAGCCTGAGTTGGGAATAGTGTCAGGGCCTTAGTTATGGACTGTGTCATTGGCTGAGTTAGGAGTAGTGTCAGGGCCTTAGTTATGAGTAGCATCAGTACCTTCGTTAGGTATTGTATCAGCGCCTCAGTTAGGAATAGATTCAGGGCCTTATTTTGGGACAGTGTAGGTGCCTGAGTTAGGAGTTTTGTCGGCCTTAGTTAGGGACCTTTTCAGGGCCTGAGTTAGGAGTAATGTCAGGGCCTTCCTTAGGTATTGTATCAGTGCCTGAGTTAGGAATAGTGTCAAGGCCTTAGTTAGGGACATTGCCAGGGCATGATTTAGGAGGAGTGTTAGGGTGTGAGTTATGAACAGTGTCAGGGCCTTTGTTAGTGACAGTGTCAGTTCCTGAGTTAGGAGTAGAGTCAGGGCCTAAGTTAGGGACAGTGCCAGTGCTGAGTTCGTAGTAGTATCAGGGCCTTAGTTAGAGACAGTGTCAGGGCCTGAGTTAGGAGTAGTGTCAGAGGCTTTGTTAGGGACAGTGTCAGTGCCTGAGTTGAGAGTAGCGTCACAGCTTTAGTTAGGGCCAGTGTCTGGGCCTTAGTTAAGACCAGTGTCAGGGCCTATGATAGGAATCAGATCAGGGCCTGTGTTACGAGTAGTGTCAGGGCCTTAGTTAAGGACAGTGTCAGGGCCTAAGTCCTGATTATTACTAACTTTCCTGACTAAGGATTTTTGACACTACTGCTAATTCAGGTCCTGATAATATCCCTTACTAAGGCAATGACCCTTTCCCTGGCTATGGCCCTGAACTTCTCCTAAGTCAGGCCCTGATACTGTCCCTAACAATGGCCCTGACACTACACCTAACTTCGGCCCCAAAATGATACCTAACAAAGGCTTTGTTGCTAGTCCAAACTAAAGCCCTAAAATTGGTCTTAAATAAGGCCTTGACACTAATCCTAACTCAGGCCCTAACACTGTCCCTAGCTAAGGCCCTGACAGTACGCCTAACTCAGGCCCTCGTACGAATCCTAACAATGGCTCTGATGCTAGTCCAAACTAAGGGCCTGAAATTGGTCCTAAATAAGGCCTTGACACGAATCGTAACTCAGGCCCTAGCACTGTCCCTAACTAGGTCTCTGACAGTACACCTAACTCAGACCCTGACACTGTCCCTAAGCAAGGCCCTGACACTACTCCTCAGTCCCTTACACTGTACCTAACAAAGTCACTGATGCTAGGCCTAACTCAGGCCCTGAAACTGTCTGTAACTAAGGCCCTGCTGCCATCAGTATGTAAAGTCCTGACATTATGCTGAGCTAATATCCTGACCTATGTCTTTCCAAGGTCCTGAAACTGTCCCAAAGTAAGCCCTGACGCTGTCCGTAAATGAAGACCTGAGGCTGTCCCTAACTCAGGCCCTGAAGCTTTCCTTAACTGAAGCCTTGAAGCTGTGACTAACTCAGGCCCTGATCATGTATTTCACGAAGACCTTAATGCTGATCCAGCAAAGACGCTGATGCTGCTCCAAAGTCATGCCTTGACGGTGTGCCCAGCAAAGGGCCTGACGCTAGGCCTCACTCAGGCCCTGTCGCTCTCCCGAAGTCAGGTCCTGACACTGTCACTAACTAAGGCCCTGACTCTACTCCTAACTCAGTCCCGTACATTGTACCTAACAAAGGCTCTGATGCTAGTCATAACTCAAGGCCTGACACTGTCTCTAACTAAGGGCTGCTGCCATCAATATCTAAAGTCCTGACATTATCCGGAGCTAATATCCTGACCCATGTCTTACCAAGGTCCTGAAACTGTCCCAAAGTAAGCCCTGACGCTGTCCCTAAGTGAGGCCTTGCAACTTTCCCTAATTAACTCAGGCCTTAATGCTGTGACTAACTCAGAACCTGGTCATGTCTTTAACTAAGACCCTAAGGCTGATCCAACAGAGGCCCTGAGGCTGCTCCTAAGTCATGCCCTGACAGTGTCCCCAGCTAAGGGTCTGATGCTAGGCCTCACTCAGACCCTATCACTCTCCCTAAGTCAGGCTCTGATGCTGTCCCTACCTGAAGCCCTAACACTGGTTCTGAATAAGGCCCTGAGAGTCTCAGTAACAAAGGTCTTCACACTATCCTTAGGTCATTTCCTGACACTATCCCTACATGCTAAACTGACACTGTCACTAGCTAATGTCCTGCCTCTTATGCTAACTGAAGCCCTTAGGTTGTGCCTGCCTCAGGCACTGAATTTAGTCCCAAGACCGTGAAACTGTCCCGAACTAAGGCCTAGATGCTCGTCCTACATCTGGCCCTGACACTGTCCCTAACTAAGGCCCTAACACTATTGCTAACTGAGGACCTGACACTGGACCTATCAGGGGCCCGCTACTCCTAACTAACGCCTTGACACTGTCCCTTACTTAGGCCCTGCTACCATCAATATCTAAAGTCCTGACATTATCCTGAGCTAATATCCTAACTCATCTCTTACCAAGGTCCTGAAACTCTCCCTAAGGAAGCCCAGATGCTCTCCCTAAGTGAGGCCTTGAGGCTGTCCCTAACAGAGGCCCTGATAATATCTTTTTTTTTTTTTAATTTTATTTATTTATTTATTTATGGCTCTGTTGGGTCTTCGCTTCTGTGCGAGGGCTCTCTCCAGTTGCGGCAAGTGGGGGCCACTCTTCATTGCAGTGCGTGGGCCTCTCACCATCGCGGCCTCTCTTGTTGCGGAGCTCAGGCTCCAGACGCGCAGGCTCAGCAGCTCTCGCCCGCGGGCCTAGCTGCCCCGTGGCATGTGGGATCTTCCCAGACCAGGGCTCGAACCCGTGTCCCCTGCATTGGCAGGCAGTCTCCCAACCACTGCGCCACCAGGGAAGCCCCTGATAATATCTTTAACATAGCACCTGAGGCTGATCCTACCATGGCTCTTATGTTGCTCCTAAGTCATGCCCTGACACTGTCCCTAGCTAAGGCCCTGACGCTAGGCCTCACTCAGGCCCTGTCGCTCTCCCTAAGTCAGGCTCTGACGCTGTCCCTACCTGAAGCCCTGACACTCACTGGTCCTTAATTAGGCCCTGATGCTCTAAGTAACCAAGGTCTTGACACTATCCCTAGGTCATTTCCTGACACTATCCCTAGATCTTAACCTAACATTCTCTTTAGCTAATGTCGAGATTAGCTAAAGAGATTCTTTAGAACGAGATTGTTTCATCTTCTGAATATGGTTTTCTTAAAAACATAATTTTTATAGTGTTACTAACTTTAAACAAAATGTACTCAACTGCTGTGGAATAGTCCTTCATAGGAGCGTGCATGGTTCACTTCTGCATCCGCTTGTGGTGGTGTTCAAGTTGCTTTCAGCTGTAGATCCTCTTATGCTAGCTAAATCTGTGATTCTGTCCCTAAATGAGGCCCTGAAGTTAGGTCGGAGGCCGTGAACCTGTCCCTAACTGAGGCCTGGGGGCTCGTCCTAACGCAGGTCCTGACATTGTCCCTAACTAAGGCCCTGACACTACACCTAACTCCGTCACTGACACCGTACCTAACAAAGGCTCTGATGCTAGTCCGAACTTAGGCCTGACACTGCCTCTAACTAAGGCCCTGCTGTCGTCAATATCTGAACACCTGACATTATCCTGAGCTAATACCCTGACCCATGTCTTACCAAGGTCCTGAAACTTTCCCAAAGTAAGCCCTGACGCTGTCCCTAAGTGACACCTTGAGGCTGTCCCTAACAGAGGCCCTGATAATATCTTTAACGAAGACCCTAATGCTGATCCTACAGAGACCTTTATGCTGCTCCTAAGTCATGCCCTGATACTGTCCCTTACTCAGGCCCCAAAGATAGGCCTCACTTAGGCCCTGTTGCTGTACCTTAGTTAGGCTCTGACGCTGTCCGTATATCAAGCCCTGGCACTGGTCTTGATTAAGGCCCTCACGCTGCTGCTAACTAAGGCCCTGATGCTCTCAATGACTAAGGTCTTCTCGTTATCCCTTGGTCATTTCCTTTCACTATCTCTGGCCTGGAACCTGACTCTGTCCCG
Organism: Balaenoptera physalus; assembly: GCF_965194825.1. NCBI lineage: Eukaryota > Metazoa > Chordata > Mammalia > Artiodactyla > Balaenopteridae > Balaenoptera > Balaenoptera physalus. Next base: position 17,146 of record NW_028125198.1, read on the forward strand.
AGATAATCTCCTGCATCTTATGCTGACTGAAACCCTAATGCTCTCCCTAACTAAGTCCCTGACTACTCCTAACTAAGGCCATGACACTGTCTCTAACAAAGGCCCAGAATCTGTCCCTAATATAGGCCCTGCTGCCAGCTATAACTAAACTCCTGACACTCTCCTGAGATAATATCCTGACCCATTTCTAACCAAGGTCTTGACACTCTCCCTAAGAAAGCCCTGTCGCTGTCTTTAAGTGAAGACCTGTGGCTGTCCGTAACTCAGGCCCTGAAGCTTTCCCTAACTGAGGCCTTTACGCTGTGACTAACTAGGGCTCTGGTCATCTTTAACTAAGAGCCTAAAGCTGATCCAACAAAGGCACTGATGCTGCTCCTAAGTCACTCCCTGACAGTGTCCCCAGCTGAGGGCCTGACATTAGGCCTCACTCAGACCCTGTCGCTCTCCCTAAGTCAGGCCCTGATACTGTCCCTAGCTGAAGCCCTAACACTGGTTCTGAATAAGGCCCTGATATTCTCAGTAACAAAGGTCTTCACACTATCCTTAGGTCGTTTCCTGACACGATTCCTAGCCTTCACCCTAACCCTGTCCCGAGTTACTATCCTACGTCTTATGCTAACTAAAGACCTTATGCTGTGCCTATCTCAGGCACTGAATTTAGTCCCAAGACCGCTAGACTGTCCCTCACTGGGCTCCATGCCCTTATCGTCACAATGTTCCATGACCACTGTCATCACAATGCTCCACGCCCTTATCATCACAATGCCCCATGACCCCTGTCATCACAACGCTCCATGACCCCTTCCATCACAATGCTCCGTGACCCCTTTCATCAAAATGCGCCATGACCATTGTCATCACAATGCTCCATGACCCCTGGCATCCCAAAGCTCCATGACCACTCTTATCGCAATGCTTCATGACCCTTGTCATCGCAATGCTACATACCATTGTCATCACAATGCTCCATACCCCATGTCATCACATTGGCCCATGACCCTTGTCTCACAATGTTCCATGCTCTAGTGATCACAATGCTCCATTACCCTTGTCATCACAATGCCCCGTGAACCCTGTCATCACAATTCTCCAGGCCCCCTGTCATCACAATGAGCCATGACACCTTTCATCACAATGATCCATGGCCCTTGTCATCACAGTTCTCCATGACCCCTGTCATCACAATTCTCCATGGCCCTTGTCATCACAGTGCTCCATGGCGCTTGTCATCACAATGATCCAGAGCCTTAGTTCCTGAGTTGGGAGTAGTATCATTGCCTCAATTAGGGAAAATGTCAGTGACTGAGTTGGGAGTAGTGTGAGGGCCCTTGTTAGGGACACTGTCAGTGCCAGAGTTAGGTGTAGTGTTAGGGTTTTAGTTACGTACACTGTCAGAGCCTGAGTTGGGAATAGTGTCAGGGCCTTAGTTATGGACTGTGTCATTGGCTGAGTTAGGAGTAGTGTCAGGGCCTTAGTTATGAGTAGCATCAGTACCTTCGTTAGGTATTGTATCAGCGCCTCAGTTAGGAATAGATTCAGGGCCTTATTTTGGGACAGTGTAGGTGCCTGAGTTAGGAGTTTTGTCGGCCTTAGTTAGGGACCTTTTCAGGGCCTGAGTTAGGAGTAATGTCAGGGCCTTCCTTAGGTATTGTATAAGTGCCTGAGTTAGGAATAGTGTCAAGGCCTTAGTTAGGGACATTGCCAGGGCATGATTTAGGAGGAGTGTTAGGGTGTGAGTTATGAACAGTGTCAGGGCCTTTGTTAGTGACAGTGTTAGTTCCTGAGTTAGGAGTAGAGTCAGGGCCTAAGTTAGGGACAGTGCCAGTGCTGAGTTCGTAGTAGTATCAGGGCCTTAGTTAGAGACAGTGTCAGGGCCTGAGTTAGGAGGAGTGTCAGAGGCTTTGTTAGGGACAGTGTCAGTGCCTGAGTTGAGAGTAGCGTCACAGCTTTAGTTAGGGCCAGTGTCTGGTCCTTAGTTAAGACCAGTGTCAGGGCCTATGATAGGAATCAGATCAGGGCCTGTGTTACGAGTAGTGTCAGGGCCTTAGTTAAGGACAGTGTCAGGGCCTAAGTCCTGATTATTACTAACTTTCCTGACTAAGGATTTTTGACACTACTGCTAATTCAGGTCCTGATAATATCCCTTACTAAGGCAATGACCCTTTCCCTGGCTATGGCCCTGAACTTCTCCTAAGTCAGGCCCTGATACTGTCCCTAACAATGGCCCTGACACTACACCTAACTTCGGCCCCGAAATGATACCTAACAAAGGCTTTGTTGCTAGTCCAAACTAAAGCCCTAAAATTGGTCTTAAATAAGGCCTTGACACTAATCCTAACTCAGGCCCTAACACTGTCCCTAGCTAAGGCCCTGACAGTACGCCTAACTCAGGCCCTCATACGAATCCTAACAATGGCTCTGATGCTAGTCCAAACTAAGGGCCTGAAATTGGTCCTAAATAAGGCCTTGACACGAATCGTAACTCAGGCCCTAGCACTGTCCCTAACTAGGTCTCTGACAGTACACCTAACTCAGACCCTGACACTGTCCCTAAGCAAGGCCCTGACACTACTCCTCAGTCCCTTACACTGTACCTAACAAAGTCACTGATGCTAGGCCTAACTCAGGCCCTGAAACTGTCTGTAACTAAGGCCCTGCTGCCATCAGTATGTAAAGTCCTGACATTATGCTGAGCTAATATCCTGACCTATGTCTTTCCAAGGTCCTGAAACTGTCCCAAAGTAAGCCCTGACGCTGTCCGTAAATGAAGACCTGAGGCTGTCCCTAACTCAGGCCCTGAAGCTTTCCTTAACTGAAGCCTTGAAGCTGTGACTAACTCAGGCCCTGATCATGTATTTCACGAAGACCTTAATGCTGATCCAGCAAAGACGCTGATGCTGCTCCAAAGTCATGCCTTGACAGTGTGCCCAGCAAAGGGCCTGACGCTAGGCCTCACTCAGGCCCTGTCGCTCTCCCGAAGTCAGGTCCTGACACTGTCACTAACTAAGGCCCTGACTCTACTCCTAACTCAGTCCCGTACATTGTACCTAACAAAGGCTCTGATGCTAGTCATAACTCAAGGCCTGACACTGTCTCTAACTAAGGGCTGCTGCCATCTATATCTAAAGTCCTGACATTATCCGGAGCTAATATCCTGACCCATGTCTTACCAAGGTCCTGAAACTGTCCCAAAGTAAGCCCTGACGCTGTCCCTAAGTGAGGCCCTGCAACTTTCCCTAATTAACTCAGGCCTTAATGCTGTGACTAACTCAGAACCTGGTCATGTCTTTAACTAAGACCCTAAGGCTGATCCAACAGAGGCCCTGAGGCTGCTCCTAAGTCATGCCCTGACAGTGTCCCCAGCTAAGGGTCTGATGCTAGGCCTCACTCAGACCCTATCACTCTCCCTAAGTCAGGCTCTGATGCTGTCCCTACCTGAAGCCCTAACACTGGTTCTGAATAAGGCCCTGAGAGTCTCAGTAACAAAGGTCTTCACACTATCCTTAGGTCATTTCCTGACACTATCCCTACATGCTAAACTGACACTGTCACTAGCTAATGTCCTGCCTCTTATGCTAACTGAAGCCCTTAGGTTGTGCCTGCCTCAGGCACTGAATTTAGTCCCAAGACCGTGAAACTGTCCCGAACTAAGGCCTAGATGCTCGTCCTACATCTGGCCCTGACACTGTCCCTAACTAAGGCCCTAACACTATTGCTAACTGAGGACCTGACACTGGACCTATCAGGGGCCCGCTACTCCTAACTAACGCCTTGACACTGTCCCTTACTTAGGCCCTGCTACCATCAATATCTAAAGTCCTGACATTATCCTGAGCTAATATCCTAACTCATCTCTTACCAAGGTCCTGAAACTCTCCCTAAGGAAGCCCTGATGCTCTCCCTAAGTGAGGCCTTGAGGCTGTCCCTAACAGAGGCCCTGATAATATCTTTTTTTTTTTTTAATTTTATTTATTTATTTATTTATGGCTGTGTTGGGTCTTCGCTTCTGTGCGAGGGCTCTCTCCAGTTGCGGCAAGTGGGGGCCACTCTTCATTGCGGTGCGCGGGCCTCTCACCATCGCGGCCTCTCTTGTTGCGGAGCTCAGGCTCCAGACGCGCAGGCTCAGCAGCTCTCGCCCCCGGGCCTAGCTGCCCCGTGGCATGTGGGATCTTCCCAGACCAGGGCTCGAACCCGTGTCCCCTGCATTGGCAGGCAGACTCCCAACCACTGCGCCACCAGGGAAGCCCCTGATAATATCTTTAACATAGCACCTGAGGCTGATCCTACCATGGCTCTTATGTTGCTCCTAAGTCATGCCCTGACACTGTCCCTAGCTAAGGCCCTGACGCTAGGCCTCACTCAGGCCCTGTCGCTCTCCCTAAGTCAGGCTCTGACGCTGTCCCTACCTGAAGCCCTGACACTCACTGGTCCTTAATTAGGCCCTGATGCTCTAAGTACCCAAGGTCTTGACACTATCCCTAGGTCATTTCCTGACACTATCCCTAGATCTTAACCTAACATTCTCTTTAGCTAATGTCGAGATTAGCTAAAGAGATTCTTTACAACGAGATTGTTTCATCTTCTGAATATGGTTTTCTTAAAAACATAATTTTTATAGTGTTACTAACTTTAAACAAAATGTACTCAACTGCTGTGGAATAGTCCTTCATAGGAGCGTGCATGGTTCACTTCTGCATCCGCTTGTGGTGGTGTTCAAGTTGCTTTCAGCTGTAGATCCTCTTATGCTAGCTAAATCTGTGATTCTGTCCCTAAATGAGGCCCTGAAGTTAGGTCCGAGGCCGTGAACCTGTCCCTAACTGAGGCCTGGGGGCTCGTCCTAACGCAGGTCCTGACATTGTCCCTAACTAAGGCCCTGACACTACACCTAACTCCGTCACTGACACCGTACCTAACAAAGGCTCTGATGCTAGTCCGAACTTAGGCCTGACACTGCCTCTAACTAAGGCCCTGCTGTCGTCAATATCTGAACACCTGACATTATCCTGAGCTAATACCCTGACCCATGTCTTACCAAGGTCCTGAAACTTTCCCAAAGTAAGCCCTGACGCTGTCCCTAAGTGACACCTTGAGGCTGTCCCTAACAGAGGCCCTGATAATATCTTTAACGAAGACCCTAATGCTGATCCTACAGAGACCTTTATGCTGCTCCTAAGTCATGCCCTGATACTGTCCCTTACTCAGGCCCCAAAGATAGGCCTCACTTAGGCCCTGTTGCTGTACCTTAGTTAGGCTCTGACGCTGTCCGTACATCAAGCCCTGGCACTGGTCTTGATTAAGGCCCTCACGCTGCTGCTAACTAAGGCCCTGATGCTCTCAATGACTAAGGTCTTCTCGTTATCCCTTGGTCATTTCCTTTCACTATCTCTGGCCTGGAACCTGACTCTGTCCCGAGATAATCTCCTGCATCTTATGCTGACTGAAACCCTAATGCTCTCCCTAACTAAGTCCCTGACTACTCCTAACTAAGGCCATGACACTGTCTCTAACAAAGGCCCAGAATCTGTCCCTAATATAGGCCCTGCTGCCAGCTATAACTAAACTCCTGACACTCTCCTGAGATAATATCCTGACCCATTTCTAACCAAGGTCTTGACACTCTCCCTAAGAAAGCTCTGTCGCTGTCTTTAAGTGAAGACCTGTGGCTGTCCGTAACTCAGGCCTTGAAGCTTTCCCTAACTGAGGCCTTGACGCTGTGACTAACTAGGGCTCTGGTCATCTTTAACTAAGAGCCTAAAGCTGATCCAACAAAGGCACTGATGCTGCTCCTAAGTCACTCCCTGACAGTGTCCCCAGCTGAGGGCCTGACATTAGGCCTCACTCAGACCCTGTCGCTCTCCCTAAGTCAGGCCCTGATACTGTCCCTACCTGAAGCCCTAACACTGGTTCTGAATAAGGCCCTGATATTCTCAGTAACAAAGGTCTTCACACTATCCTTAGGTCGTTTCCTGACAAGATTCCTAGCCTTCACCCTAACCCTGTCCCGAGTTACTATCCTACGTCTTATGCTAACTAAAGACCTTATGCTGTGCCTATCTCAGGCACTGAATTTAGTCCCAAGACCGCTAGACTGTCCCTCACTGGGCTCCATGCCCTTATCGTCACAATGTTCCGTGACCACTGTCATCACAATGCTCCACGCCCTTATCATCACAATGCCCCATGACCCCTGTCATCACAACGCTCCATGACCCCTTCCATCACAATGCTCCGTGACCCCTTTCATCAAAATGCGCCATGACCATTGTCATCACAATGCTCCATGACCCCTGGCATCCCAAAGCTCCATGACCACTCTTATCGCAATGCTTCATGACCCTTGTCATCGCAATGCTACATACCATTGTCATCACAATGCTCCATACCCCATGTCATCACATTGGCCCATGACCCTTGTCTCACAATGTTCCATGCTCTAGTGATCACAATGCTCCATTACCCTTGTCATCACAATGCCCCGTGAACCCTGTCATCACAATTCTCCAGGCCCCCTGTCATCACAATGAGCCATGACACCTTTCATTACAATGATCCATGGCCCTTGTCATCACAATGCTCCCTGGTGCACGTCATCACAAAGATACATGACCACTTTCAGCACAATGCTCCATGACCCCTTTCATCAAAATTCTTCATGACTATTTTCATCACAATGCTCCATGAGCCCTGTCATTAAAATGCTCCCTGACCCCTGTCATCACCATGATCCATGGCCCTTGTCATCACAGTGCTCCTTCGCTCTTGTCGTAACAATGCTTCATGATCCCTGTCATCACAATGATCCATGATTCCTTTCATCACAATTCTCCTTTTCCCCTTTCATTACAATGATCCCTGGAGTTTGTCAAAACAATGCTCCTCGATTCCCTGTAATCACAATGATCCATGACCCCTTTCATGACAATGCTCCATTACCCCACTAATCACAATGATCCATGGTGATTGTCATCAGAATGCTCCATGACCCTTGTCATCACAATGCTCCAGGTCATTGTAATCACAATGTTCCATGACCCCTTTCACCACAAAGCTCCAAGATCCCTGTCATCACAATGCCCCATGACTCCTATCATCACAATGCTCCATGGCACTTGTCCTCACAATGCTCCATGACCCCTGTCATCACAATGCTCCATAGCGCTTTTCATCACAGTCCTCCATGACCACGTTCATCACAATGCTCCATGACCATTTTCATCACAATTCTCCATGACCACTTTCATCACAATGCCCCATGAACTCTGTCATCACAATGCTCCATGGCCCTTGTCATCACAATTCTCCATGACCCCTGTCATCACAATTCTCCATGGCCCTTGTCATCACAGTGCTCCATGGCGCTTGTCATCACAATGATCCAGAGCCTTAGTTCCTGAGTTGGGAGTAGTATCATTGCCTCAATTAGGGAAAATGTCAGTGACTGAGGTGGGAGTAGTGTGAGGGCCCTTGTTAGGGACACTGTCAGTGCCAGAGTTAGGTGTAGTGTTAGGGTTTTAGTTACGTACACTGTCAGAGCCTGAGTTGGGAATAATGTCAGGGCCTTAGTTATGGACTGTGTCATTGGCTGAGTTAGGAGTAGTGTCAGTGCCTTAGTTATGAGTAGCATCAGTACCTTCGTTAGGTATTGTATCAGCGCCTCAGTTAGGAATAGATTCAGGGCCTTATTTTGGGACAGTGTAGGTGCCTGAGTTAGGAGTTTTGTCGGCCTTAGTTAGGGACCTTTTCAGGGCCTGAGTTAGGAGTAATGTCAGGGCCTTCCTTAGGTATTGTATCAGTGCCTGAGTTAGGAATAGTGTCAAGGCCTTAGTTAGGGACATTGCCAGGGCATGATTTAGGAGGAGTGTTAGGGTGTGAGTTATGAACAGTGTCAGGGCCTTTGTTAGTGACAGTGTCAGTTCCTGAGTTAGGAGTAGAGTCAGGGCCTAAGTTAGGGACAGTGCCAGTGCTGAGTTCGTAGTAGTATCAGGGCCTTAGTTAGAGACAGTGTCAGGGCCTGAGTTAGGAGTAGTGTCAGAGGCTTTGTTAGGGACAGTGTCAGTGCCTGAGTTGAGAGTAGCGTCACAGCTTTAGTTAGGGCCAGTGTCTGGGCCTTAGTTAAGACCAGTGTCAGGGCCTATGATAGGAATCAGATCAGGGCCTGTGTTACGAGTAGTGTCAGGGCCTTAGTTAAGGACAGTGTCAGGGCCTAAGTCCTGATTATTACTAACTTTCCTGACTAAGGATTTTTGACACTACTGCTAATTCAGGTCCTGATAATATCCCTTACTAAGGCAATGACCCTTTCCCTGGCTATGGCCCTGAACTTCTCCTAAGTCAGGCCCTGATACTGTCCCTAACAATGGCCCTGACACTACACCTAACTTCGGCCCCGAAATGATACCTAACAAAGGCTTTGTTGCTAGTCCAAACTAAAGCCCTAAAATTGGTCTTAAATAAGGCCTTGACACTAATCCTAACTCAGGCCCTAACACTGTCCCTAGCTAAGGCCCTGACAGTACGCCTAACTCAGGCCCTCATACGAATCCTAACAATGGCTCTGATGCTAGTCCAAACTAAGGGCCTGAAATTGGTCCTAAATAAGGCCTTGACACGAATCGTAACTCAGGCCCTAGCACTGTCCCTAACTAGGTCTCTGACAGTACACCTAACTCAGACCCTGACACTGTCCCTAAGCAAGGCCCTGACACTACTCCTCAGTCCCTTACACTGTACCTAACAAAGTCACTGATGCTAGGCCTAACTCAGGCCCTGAAACTGTCTGTAACTAAGGCCCTGCTGCCATCAGTATGTAAAGTCCTGACATTATGCTGAGCTAATATCCTGACCTATGTCTTTCCAAGGTCCTGAAACTGTCCCAAAGTAAGCCCTGACGCTGTCCGTAAATGAAGACCTGAGGCTGTCCCTAACTCAGGCCCTGAAGCTTTCCTTAACTGAAGCCTTGAAGCTGTGACTAACTCAGGCCCTGATCATGTATTTCACGAAGACCTTAATGCTGATCCAGCAAAGACGCTGATGCTGCTCCAAAGTCATGCCTTGACAGTGTGCCCAGCAAAGGGCCTGACGCTAGGCCTCACTCAGGCCCTGTCGCTCTCCCGAAGTCAGGTCCTGACACTGTCACTAACTAAGGCCCTGACTCTACTCCTAACTCAGTCCCGTACATTGTACCTAACAAAGGCTCTGATGCTAGTCATAACTCAAGGCCTGACACTGTCTCTAACTAAGGGCTGCTGCCATCAATATCTAAAGTCCTGACATTATCCGGAGCTAATATCCTGACCCATGTCTTACCAAGGTCCTGAAACTGTCCCAAAGTAAGCCCTGACACTGTCCCTAAGTGAGGCCTTGCAACTTTCCCTAATTAACTCAGGCCTTAATGCTGTGACTAACTCAGAACCTGGTCATGTCTTTAACTAAGACCCTAAGGCTGATCCAACAGAGGCCCTGAGGCTGCTCCTAAGTCATGCCCTGACAGTGTCCCCAGCTAAGGGTCTGATGCTAGGCCTCACTCAGACCCTATCACTCTCCCTAAGTCAGGCTCTGATGCTGTCCCTACCTGAAGCCCTAACACTGGTTCTGAATAAGGCCCTGAGAGTCTCAGTAACAAAGGTCTTCACACTATCCTTAGGTCATTTCCTGACACTATCCCTACATGCTAAACTGACACTGTCACTAGCTAATGTCCTGCCTCTTATGCTAACTGAAGCCCTTAGGTTGTGCCTGCCTCAGGCACTGAATTTAGTCCCAAGACCGTGAAACTGTCCCGAACTAAGGCCTAGATGCTCGTCCTACATCTGGCCCTGACACTGTCCCTAACTAAGGCCCTAACACTATTGCTAACTGAGGACCTGGCACTGGACCTATCAGGGACCCGCTACTCCTAACTAACGCCTTGACACTGTCCCTTACTTAGGCCCTGCTACCATCAATATCTAAAGTCCTGACATTATCCTGAGCTAATATCCTAACTCATCTCTTACCAAGGTCCTGAAACTCTCCCTAAGGAAGCCCTGATGCTCTCCCTAAGTGAGGCCTTGAGGCTGTCCCTAACAGAGGCCCTGATAATATCTTTTTTTTTTTTAAATTTTATTTATTTATTTCTTTATGGCTGTGTTGGGTCTTCGCTTCTGTGCGAGGGCTCTCTCCAGTTGCGGCAAGTGGGGGCCACTCTTCATTGCGGTGCGCGGGCCTCTCACCATCGCGGCCTCTCTTGTTGCGGAGCTCAGGCTCCAGACGCGCAGGCTCAGCAGCTCTCGCCCCCGGGCCTAGCTGCCCCGTGGCATGTGGGATCTTCCCAGACCAGGGCTCGAACTCGTGTCCCCTGCATTGGCAGGCAGACTCCCAACCACTGAGCCACCAGGGAAGCCCCTGATAATATCTTTAACATAGCACCTGAGGCTGATCCTACCATGGCTCTTATGTTGCTCCTAAGTCATGCCCTGACACTGTCCCTACCTAAGGCCCTGACGCTAGGCCTCACTCAGGCCCTGTCGCTCTCCCTAAGTCAGGCTCTGACGCTGTCCCTACCTGAAGCCCTGACACTCACTGGTCCTTAATTAGGCCCTGATGCTCTAAGTACCCAAGGTCTTGACACTATCCCTAGGTCATTTCCTGACACTATCCCTAGATCTTAACCTAACATTCTCTTTAGCTAATGTCGAGATTAGCTAAAGAGATTCTTTAGAACGAGATTGTTTCATCTTCTGAATATGGTTTTCTTAAAAACATAATTTTTATAGTGTTACTAACTTTAAACAAAATGTACTCAACTGCTGTGGAATAGTCCTTCATAGGAGCGTGCATGGTTCACTTCTGCATCCGCTTGTGGTGGTGTTCAAGTTGCTTTCAGCTGTAGATCCTCTTATGCTAGCTAAATCTGTGATTCTGTCCCTAAATGAGGCCCTGAAGTTAGGTTCGAGGCCGTGAACCTGTCCCTAACTGAGGCCTGGGGGCTCGTCCTAACGCAGGTCCTGACATTGTCCCTAACTAAGGCCCTGACACTACACCTAACTCCGTCACTGACACCGTACCTAACAAAGGCTCTGATGCTAGTCCGAACTTAGGCCTGACACTGCCTCTAACTAAGGCCCTGCTGTCGTCAATATCTGAACACCTGACATTATCCTGAGCTAATACCCTGACCCATGTCTTACCAAGGTCCTGAAACTTTCCCAAAGTAAGCCCTGACGCTGTCCCTAAGTGACACCTTGAGGCTGTCCCTAACAGAGGCCCTGATAATATCTTTAACGAAGACCCTAATGCTGATCCTACAGAGACCTTTATGCTGCTCCTAAGTCATGCCCTGATACTGTCCCTTACTCAGGCCCCAAAGATAGGCCTCACTTAGGCCCTGTTGCTGTACCTTAGTTAGGCTCTGACGCTGTCCGTACATCAAGCCCTGGCACTGGTCTTGATTAAGGCCCTCACGCTGCTGCTAACTAAGGCCCTGATGCTCTCAATGACTAAGGTCTTCTCGTTATCCCTTGGTCATTTCCTTTCACTATCTCTGGCCTGGAACCTGACTCTGTCCCGAGATAATCTCCTGCATCTTATGCTGACTGAAACCCTAATGCTCTCCCTAACTAAGGCCCTGACTACTCCTAACTAAGGCCATGACACTGTCTCTAACAAAGGCCCAGAATCTGTCCCTAATATAGGCCCTGCTGCCAGCTATAACTAAACTCCTGACACTCTCCTGAGATAATATCCTGACTCATTTCTAACCAAGGTCTTGACACTCTCCCTAAGAAAGCCCTGTCGCTGTCTTTAAGTGAAGACCTGTGGCTGTCCGTAACTCAGGCCCTGAAGCTTTCCCTAACTGAGGCCTTGACGCTGTGACTAACTAGGGCTCTGGTCATCTTTAACTAAGAGCCTAAAGCTGATCCAACAAAGGCACTGATGCTGCTCCTAAGTCACTCCCTGACAGTGTCCCCAGCTGAGGGCCTGACATTAGGCCTCACTCAGACCCTGTCGCTCTCCCTAAGTCAGGCCCTGATACTGTCCCTACCTGAAGCCCTAACACTGGTTCTGAATAAGACCCTGATATTCTCAGTAACAAAGGTCTTCACACTATCCTTAGGTCGTTTCCTGACACGATTCCTAGCCTTCACCCTAACCCTGTCCCGAGTTACTATCCTACGTCTTATGCTAACTAAAGACCTTATGCTGTGCCTATCTCAGGCACTGAATTTAGTCCCAAGACCGCTAGACTGTCCCTCACTAGGCTCCATGCCCTTATCGTCACAATGTTCCGTGACCACTGTCATCACAATGCTCCACGCCCTTATCATCACAATGCCCCATGAACCCTGTCATCACAACGCTCCATGACCCCTTCCATCACAATGCTCCGTGACCCCTTTCATCAAAATGCGCCATGACCATTGTCATCACAATGCTCCATGACCCCTGGCATCCCAAAGTTCCATGACCACTCTTATCGCAATGCTTCATGACCCTTGTCATCGCAATGCTACATACCATTGTCATCACAATGCTCCATACCCCATGTCATCACATTGGCCCATGACCCTTGTCTCACAATGTTCCATGCTCTAGTGATCACAATGCTCCATTACCCTTGTCATCACAATGCCCCGTGAACCCTGTCATCACAATTCTCCAGGCCCCCTGTCATCACAATGAGCCATGACACCTTTCATCACAATGATCCATGGCCCTTGTCATCACAATGCTCCCTGGTGCACGTCATCACAAAGATCCATGACCACTTTCAGCACAATGCTCCATGACCCCTTTCATCAAAATTCTTCATGACTATTTTCATCACAATGCTCCATGAGCCCTGTCATTAAAATGCTCCCTGACCCCTGTCATCACCATGATCCATGGCCCTTGTCATCACAGTGCTCCTTCGCTCTTGTCGTAACAATGCTCCATGATCCCTGTCATCACAATGATCCATGATTCCTTTCATCACAATTCTCCTTTTCCCCTTTCATTACAATGATCCCTGGAGTTTGTCAAAACAATGCTTCTCGATTCCCTGTAATCACAATGATCCATGACCCCTTTCATGACAATGCTCCATTACCCCACTAATCACAATGATCCATGGTGATTGTCATCAGAATGCTCCATGACCCTTGTCATCACAATGCTCCAGGTCGTTGTAATCACAATGTTCCATGACCCCTTTCACCACAAAGCTCCAAGATCCCTGTCATCACAATGCCCCATGACTCCTATCATCACAATGCTCCATGGCACTTGTCCTCACAATGCTCCATGACCCCTGTCATCACAATGCTCCATAGCGCTTTTCATCACAGTCCTCCATGACCACGTTCATCACAATGCTCCATGACCATTTTCATCACAATTCTCCATGACCACTTTCATCACAATGCCCCATGAACTCTGTCATCACAATGCTCCATGGCCCTTGTCATCACAATTCTCCATGACCCCTGTCATCACAATTCTCCATGGCCCTTGTCATCACAGTGCTCCATGGCGCTTGTCATCACAATGATCCAGAGCCTTAGTTCCTGAGTTGGGAGTAGTATCATTGCCTCAATTAGGGAAAATGTCAGTGACTGAGTTGGGAGTAGTGTGAGGGCCCTTGTTAGGGACACTGTCAGTGCCAGAGTTAGGTGTAGTGTTAGGGTTTTAGTTACGTACACTGTCAGAGCCTGAGTTGGGAATAGTGTCAGGGCCTTAGTTATGGACTGTGTCATTGGCTGAGTTAGGAGTAGTGTCAGGGCCTTAGTTATGAGTAGCATCAGTACCTTCGTTAGGTATTGTATCAGCGCCTCAGTTAGGAATAGATTCAGGGCCTTATTTTGGGACAGTGTAGGTGCCTGAGTTAGGAGTTTTGTCGGCCTTAGTTAGGGACCTTTTCAGGGCCTGAGTTAGGAGTAATGTCAGGGCCTTCCTTAGGTATTGTATCAGTGCCTGAGTTAGGAATAGTGTCAAGGCCTTAGTTAGGGACATTGCCAGGGCATGATTTAGGAGGAGTGTTAGGGTGTGAGTTATGAACAGTGTCAGGGCCTTTGTTAGTGACAGTGTCAGTTCCTGAGTTAGGAGTAGAGTCAGGGCCTAAGTTAGGGACAGTGCCAGTGCTGAGTTCGTAGTAGTATCAGGGCCTTAGTTAGAGACAGTGTCAGGGCCTGAGTTAGGAGTAGTGTCAGAGGCTTTGTTAGGGACAGTGTCAGTGCCTGAGTTGAGAGTAGCGTCACAGCTTTAGTTAGGGCCAGTGTCTGGGCCTTAGTTAAGACCAGTGTCAGGGCCTATGATAGGAATCAGATCAGGGCCTGTGTTACGAGTAGTGTCAGGGCCTTAGTTAAGGACAGTGTCAGGGCCTAAGTCCTGATTATTACTAACTTTCCTGACTAAGGATTTTTGACACTACTGCTAATTCAGGTCCTGATAATATCCCTTACTAAGGCAATGACCCTTTCCCTGGCTATGGCCCTGAACTTCTCCTAAGTCAGGCCCTGATACTGTCCCTAACAATGGCCCTGACACTACACCTAACTTCGGCCCCGAAATGATACCTAACAAAGGCTTTGTTGCTAGTCCAAACTAAAGCCCTAAAATTGGTCTTAAATAAGGCCTTGACACTAATCCTAACTCAGGCCCTAACACTGTCCCTAGCTAAGGCCCTGACAGTACGCCTAACTCAGGCCCTCGTACGAATCCTAACAATGGCTCTGATGCTAGTCCAAACTAAGGGCCTGAAATTGGTCCTAAATAAGGCCTTGACACGAATCGTAACTCAGGCCCTAGCACTGTCCCTAACTAGGTCTCTGACAGTACACCTAACTCAGACCCTGACACTGTCCCTAAGCAAGGCCCTGACACTACTCCTCAGTCCCTTACACTGTACCTAACAAAGTCACTGATGCTAGGCCTAACTCAGGCCCTGAAACTGTCTGTAACTAAGGCCCTGCTGCCATCAGTATGTAAAGTCCTGACATTATGCTGAGCTAATATCCTGACCTATGTCTTTCCAAGGTCCTGAAACTGTCCCAAAGTAAGCCCTGACGCTGTCCGTAAATGAAGACCTGAGGCTGTCCCTAACTCAGGCCCTGAAGCTTTCCTTAACTGAAGCCTTGAAGCTGTGACTAACTCAGGCCCTGATCATGTATTTCACGAAGACCTTAATGCTGATCCAGCAAAGACGCTGATGCTGCTCCAAAGTCATGCCTTGACGGTGTGCCCAGCAAAGGGCCTGACGCTAGGCCTCACTCAGGCCCTGTCGCTCTCCCGAAGTCAGGTCCTGACACTGTCACTAACTAAGGCCCTGACTCTACTCCTAACTCAGTCCCGTACATTGTACCTAACAAAGGCTCTGATGCTAGTCATAACTCAAGGCCTGACACTGTCTCTAACTAAGGGCTGCTGCCATCAATATCTAAAGTCCTGACATTATCCGGAGCTAATATCCTGACCCATGTCTTACCAAGGTCCTGAAACTGTCCCAAAGTAAGCCCTGACGCTGTCCCTAAGTGAGGCCTTGCAACTTTCCCTAATTAACTCAGGCCTTAATGCTGTGACTAACTCAGAACCTGGTCATGTCTTTAACTAAGACCCTAAGGCTGATCCAACAGAGGCCCTGAGGCTGCTCCTAAGTCATGCCCTGACAGTGTCCCCAGCTAAGGGTCTGATGCTAGGCCTCACTCAGACCCTATCACTCTCCCTAAGTCAGGCTCTGATGCTGTCCCTACCTGAAGCCCTAACACTGGTTCTGAATAAGGCCCTGAGAGTCTCAGTAACAAAGGTCTTCACACTATCCTTAGGTCATTTCCTGACACTATCCCTACATGCTAAACTGACACTGTCACTAGCTAATGTCCTGCCTCTTATGCTAACTGAAGCCCTTAGGTTGTGCCTGCCTCAGGCACTGAATTTAGTCCCAAGACCGTGAAACTGTCCCGAACTAAGGCCTAGATGCTCGTCCTACATCTGGCCCTGACACTGTCCCTAACTAAGGCCCTAACACTATTGCTAACTGAGGACCTGACACTGGACCTATCAGGGGCCCGCTACTCCTAACTAACGCCTTGACACTGTCCCTTACTTAGGCCCTGCTACCATCAATATCTAAAGTCCTGACATTATCCTGAGCTAATATCCTAACTCATCTCTTACCAAGGTCCTGAAACTCTCCCTAAGGAAGCCCAGATGCTCTCCCTAAGTGAGGCCTTGAGGCTGTCCCTAACAGAGGCCCTGATAATATCTTTTTTTTTTTTTAATTTTATTTATTTATTTATTTATGGCTCTGTTGGGTCTTCGCTTCTGTGCGAGGGCTCTCTCCAGTTGCGGCAAGTGGGGGCCACTCTTCATTGCAGTGCGTGGGCCTCTCACCATCGCGGCCTCTCTTGTTGCGGAGCTCAGGCTCCAGACGCGCAGGCTCAGCAGCTCTCGCCCGCGGGCCTAGCTGCCCAGTGGCATGTGGGATCTTCCCAGACCAGGGCTCGAACCCGTGTCCCCTGCATTGGCAGGCAGACTCCCAACCACTGCGCCACCAGGGAAGCCCCTGATAATATCTTTAACATAGCACCTGAGGCTGATCCTACCATGGCTCTTATGTTGCTCCTAAGTCATGCCCTGACACTGTCCCTAGCTAAGGCCCTGACGCTAGGCCTCACTCAGGCCCTGTCGCTCTCCCTAAGTCAGGCTCTGACGCTGTCCCTACCTGAAGCCCTGACACTCACTGGTCCTTAATTAGGCCCTGATGCTCTAAGTAACCAAGGTCTTGACACTATCCCTAGGTCATTTCCTGACACTATCCCTAGATCTTAACCTAACATTCTCTTTAGCTAATGTCGAGATTAGCTAAAGAGATTCTTTAGAACGAGATTGTTTCATCTTCTGAATATGGTTTTCTTAAAAACATAATTTTTATAGTGTTACTAACTTTAAACAAAATGTACTCAACTGCTGTGGAATAGTCCTTCATAGGAGCGTGCATGGTTCACTTCTGCATCCGCTTGTGGTGGTGTTCAAGTTGCTTTCAGCTGTAGATCCTCTTATGCTAGCTAAATCTGTGATTCTGTCCCTAAATGAGGCCCTGAAGTTAGGTCCGAGGCCGTGAACCTGTCCCTAACTGAGGCCTGGGGGCTCGTCCTAACGCAGGTCCTGACATTGTCCCTAACTAAGGCCCTGACACTACACCTAACTCCGTCACTGACACCGTACCTAACAAAGGCTCTGATGCTAGTCCGAACTTAGGCCTGACACTGCCTCTAACTAAGGCCCTGCTGTCGTCAATATCTGAACACCTGACATTATCCTGAGCTAATACCCTGACCCATGTCTTACCAAGGTCCTGAAACTTTCCCAAAGTAAGCCCTGACGCTGTCCCTAAGTGACACCTTGAGGCTGTCCCTAACAGAGGCCCTGATAATATCTTTAACGAAGACCCTAATGCTGATCCTACAGAGACCTTTATGCTGCTCCTAAGTCATGCCCTGATACTGTCCCTTACTCAGGCCCCAAAGATAGGCCTCACTTAGGCCCTGTTGCTGTACCTTAGTTAGGCTCTGACGCTGTCCGTACATCAAGCCCTGGCACTGGTCTTGATTAAGGCCCTCACGCTGCTGCTAACTAAGGCCCTGATGCTCTCAATGACTAAGGTCTTCTCGTTATCCCTTGGTCATTTCCTTTCACTATCTCTGGCCTGGAACCTGACTCTGTCCCGAGATAATCTCCTGCATCTTATGCTGACTGAAACCCTAATGCTCTCCCTAACTAAGTCCCTGACTACTCCTAACTAAGGCCATGACACTGTCTCTAACAAAGGCCCAGAATCTGTCCCTAATATAGGCCCTGCTGCCAGCTATAACTAAACTCCTGACACTCTCCTGAGATAATATCCTGACCCATTTCTAACCAAGGTCTTGACACTCTCCCTAAGAAAGCCCTGTCGCTGTCTTTAAGTGAAGACCTGTGGCTGTCCGTAACTCAGGCCCTGAAGCTTTCCCTAACTGAGGCCTTTACGCTGTGACTAACTAGGGCTCTGGTCATCTTTAACTAAGAGCCTAAAGCTGATCCAACAAAGGCACTGATGCTGCTCCTAAGTCACTCCCTGACAGTGTCCCCAGCTGAGGGCCTGACATTAGGCCTCACTCAGACCCTGTCGCTCTCCCTAAGTCAGGCCCTGATACTGTCCCTACCTGAAGCCCTAACACTGGTTCTGAATAAGGCCCTGATATTCTCAGTAACAAAGGTCTTCACACTATCCTTAGGTCGTTTCCTGACACGATTCCTAGCCTTCACCCTAACCCTGTCCCGAGTTACTATCCTACGTCTTATGCTAACTAAAGACCTTATGCTGTGCCTATCTCAGGCACTGAATTTAGTCCCAAGACCGCTAGACTGTCCCTCACTGGGCTCCATGCCCTTATCGTCACAATGTTCCGTGACCACTGTCATCACAATGCTCCACGCCCTTATCATCACAATGCCCCATGACCCCTGTCATCACAACGCTCCATGACCCCTTCCATCACAATGCTCCGTGACCCCTTTCATCAAAATGCGCCATGACCATTGTCATCACAATGCTCCATGACCCCTGGCATCCCAAAGCTCCATGACCACTCTTATCGCAATGCTTCATGACCCTTGTCATCGCAATGCTACATACCATTGTCATCACAATGCTCCATACCCCATGTCATCACATTGGCCCATGACCCTTGTCTCACAATGTTCCATGCTCTAGTGATCACAATGCTCCATTACCCTTGTCATCACAATGCCCCGTGAACCCTGTCATCAAAATTCTCCAGGCCCCCTGTCATCACAATGAGCCATGACACCTTTCATCACAATGATCCATGGCCCTTGTCATCACAGTTCTCCATGACCCCTGTCATCACAATTCTCCATGGCCCTTGTCATCACAGTGCTCCATGGCGCTTGTCATCACAATGATCCAGAGCCTTAGTTCCTGAGTTGGGAGTAGTATCATTGCCTCAATTAGGGAAAATGTCAGTGACTGAGTTGGGAGTAGTGTGAGGGCCCTTGTTAGGGACACTGTCAGTGCCAGAGTTAGGTGTAGTGTTAGGGTTTTAGTTACGTACACTGTCAGAGCCTGAGTTGGGAATAGTGTCAGGGCCTTAGTTATGGACTGTGTCATTGGCTGAGTTAGGAGTAGTGTCAGGGCCTTAGTTATGAGTAGCATCAGTACCTTCGTTAGGTATTGTATCAGCGCCTCAGTTAGGAATAGATTCAGGGCCTTATTTTGGGACAGTGTAGGTGCCTGAGTTAGGAGTTTTGTCGGCCTTAGTTAGGGACCTTTTCAGGGCCTGAGTTAGGAGTAATGTCAGGGCCTTCCTTAGGTATTGTATAAGTGCCTGAGTTAGGAATAGTGTCAAGGCCTTAGTTAGGGACATTGCCAGGGCATGATTTAGGAGGAGTGTTAGGGTGTGAGTTATGAACAGTGTCAGGGCCTTTGTTAGTGACAGTGTTAGTTCCTGAGTTAGGAGTAGAGTCAGGGCCTAAGTTAGGGACAGTGCCAGTGCTGAGTTCGTAGTAGTATCAGGGCCTTAGTTAGAGACAGTGTCAGGGCCTGAGTTAGGAGGAGTGTCAGAGGCTTTGTTAGGGACAGTGTCAGTGCCTGAGTTGAGAGTAGCGTCACAGCTTTAGTTAGGGCCAGTGTCTGGTCCTTAGTTAAGACCAGTGTCAGGGCCTATGATAGGAATCAGATCAGGGCCTGTGTTACGAGTAGTGTCAGGGCCTTAGTTAAGGACAGTGTCAGGGCCTAAGTCCTGATTATTACTAACTTTCCTGACTAAGGATTTTTGACACTACTGCTAATTCAGGTCCTGATAATATCCCTTACTAAGGCAATGACCCTTTCCCTGGCTATGGCCCTGAACTTCTCCTAAGTCAGGCCCTGATACTGTCCCTAACAATGGCCCTGACACTACACCTAACTTCGGCCCCGAAATGATACCTAACAAAGGCTTTGTTGCTAGTCCAAACTAAAGCCCTAAAATTGGTCTTAAATAAGGCCTTGACACTAATCCTAACTCAGGCCCTAACACTGTCCCTAGCTAAGGCCCTGACAGTACACCTAACTCAGACCCTGACACTGTCCCTAAGCAAGGCCCTGACACTACTCCTCAGTCCCTTACACTGTACCTAACAAAGTCACTGATGCTAGGCCTAACTCAGGCCCTGAAACTGTCTGTAACTAAGGCCCTGCTGCCATCAGTATGTAAAGTCCTGACATTATGCTGAGCTAATATCCTGACCTATGTCTTTCCAAGGTCCTGAAACTGTCCCAAAGTAAGCCCTGACGCTGTCCGTAAATGAAGACCTGAGGCTGTCCCTAACTCAGGCCCTGAAGCTTTCCTTAACTGAAGCCTTGAAGCTGTGACTAACTCAGGCCCTGATCATGTATTTCACGAAGACCTTAATGCTGATCCAGCAAAGACGCTGATGCTGCTCCAAAGTCATGCCTTGACAGTGTGCCCAGCAAAGGGCCTGACGCTAGGCCTCACTCAGGCCCTGTCGCTCTCCCGAAGTCAGGTCCTGACACTGTCACTAACTAAGGCCCTGACTCTACTCCTAACTCAGTCCCGTACATTGTACCTAACAAAGGCTCTGATGCTAGTCATAACTCAAGGCCTGACACTGTCTCTAACTAAGGGCTGCTGCCATCAATATCTAAAGTCCTGACATTATCCGGAGCTAATATCCTGACCCATGTCTTACCAAGGTCCTGAAACTGTCCCAAAGTAAGCCCTGACACTGTCCCTAAGTGAGGCCTTGCAACTTTCCCTAATTAACTCAGGCCTTAATGCTGTGACTAACTCAGAACCTGGTCATGTCTTTAACTAAGACCCTAAGGCTGATCCAACAGAGGCCCTGAGGCTGCTCCTAAGTCATGCCCTGACAGTGTCCCCAGCTAAGGGTCTGATGCTAGGCCTCACTCAGACCCTATCACTCTCCCTAAGTCAGGCTCTGATGCTGTCCCTACCTGAAGCCCTAACACTGGTTCTGAATAAGGCCCTGAGAGTCTCAGTAACAAAGGTCTTCACACTATCCTTAGGTCATTTCCTGACACTATCCCTACATGCTAAACTGACACTGTCACTAGCTAATGTCCTGCCTCTTATGCTAACTGAAGCCCTTAGGTTGTGCCTGCCTCAGGCACTGAATTTAGTCCCAAGACCGTGAAACTGTCCCGAACTAAGGCCTAGATGCTCGTCCTACATCTGGCCCTGACACTGTCCCTAACTAAGGCCCTAACACTATTGCTAACTGAGGACCTGGCACTGGACCTATCAGGGACCCGCTACTCCTAACTAACGCCTTGACACTGTCCCTTACTTAGGCCCTGCTACCATCAATATCTAAAGTCCTGACATTATCCTGAGCTAATATCCTAACTCATCTCTTACCAAGGTCCTGAAACTCTCCCTAAGGAAGCCCTGATGCTCTCCCTAAGTGAGGCCTTGAGGCTGTCCCTAACAGAGGCCCTGATAATATCTTTTTTTTTTTTAAATTTTATTTATTTATTTCTTTATGGCTGTGTTGGGTCTTCGCTTCTGTGCGAGGGCTCTCTCCAGTTGCGGCAAGTGGGGGCCACTCTTCATTGCGGTGCGCGGGCCTCTCACCATCGCGGCCTCTCTTGTTGCGGAGCTCAGGCTCCAGACGCGCAGGCTCAGCAGCTCTCGCCCCCGGGCCTAGCTGCCCCGTGGCATGTGGGATCTTCCCAGACCAGGGCTCGAACTCGTGTCCCCTGCATTGGCAGGCAGACTCCCAACCACTGAGCCACCAGGGAAGCCCCTGATAATATCTTTAACATAGCACCTGAGGCTGATCCTACCATGGCTCTTATGTTGCTCCTAAGTCATGCCCTGACACTGTCCCTACCTAAGGCCCTGACGCTAGGCCTCACTCAGGCCCTGTCGCTCTCCCTAAGTCAGGCTCTGACGCTGTCCCTACCTGAAGCCCTGACACTCACTGGTCCTTAATTAGGCCCTGATGCTCTAAGTACCCAAGGTCTTGACACTATCCCTAGGTCATTTCCTGACACTATCCCTAGATCTTAACCTAACATTCTCTTTAGCTAATGTCGAGATTAGCTAAAGAGATTCTTTAGAACGAGATTGTTTCATCTTCTGAATATGGTTTTCTTAAAAACATAATTTTTATAGTGTTACTAACTTTAAACAAAATGTACTCAACTGCTGTGGAATAGTCCTTCATAGGAGCGTGCATGGTTCACTTCTGCATCCGCTTGTGGTGGTGTTCAAGTTGCTTTCAGCTGTAGATCCTCTTATGCTAGCTAAATCTGTGATTCTGTCCCTAAATGAGGCCCTGAAGTTAGGTTCGAGGCCGTGAACCTGTCCCTAACTGAGGCCTGGGGGCTCGTCCTAACGCAGGTCCTGACATTGTCCCTAACTAAGGCCCTGACACTACACCTAACTCCGTCACTGACACCGTACCTAACAAAGGCTCTGATGCTAGTCCGAACTTAGGCCTGACACTGCCTCTAACTAAGGCCCTGCTGTCGTCAATATCTGAACACCTGACATTATCCTGAGCTAATACCCTGACCCATGTCTTACCAAGGTCCTGAAACTTTCCCAAAGTAAGCCCTGACGCTGTCCCTAAGTGACACCTTGAGGCTGTCCCTAACAGAGGCCCTGATAATATCTTTAACGAAGACCCTAATGCTGATCCTACAGAGACCTTTATGCTGCTCCTAAGTCATGCCCTGATACTGTCCCTTACTCAGGCCCCAAAGATAGGCCTCACTTAGGCCCTGTTGCTGTACCTTAGTTAGGCTCTGACGCTGTCCGTACATCAAGCCCTGGCACTGGTCTTGATTAAGGCCCTCACGCTGCTGCTAACTAAGGCCCTGATGCTCTCAATGACTAAGGTCTTCTCGTTATCCCTTGGTCATTTCCTTTCACTATCTCTGGCCTGTAACCTGACTCTGTCCCGAGATAATCTCCTGCATCTTATGCTGACTGAAACCCTAATGCTCTCCCTAACTAAGGCCCTGACTACTCCTAACTAAGGCCATGACACTGTCTCTAACAAAGGCCCAGAATCTGTCCCTAATATAGGCCCTGCTGCCAGCTATAACTAAACTCCTGACACTCTCCTGAGATAATATCCTGACTCATTTCTAACCAAGGTCTTGACACTCTCCCTAAGAAAGCCCTGTCGCTGTCTTTAAGTGAAGACCTGTGGCTGTCCGTAACTCAGGCCCTGAAGCTTTCCCTAACTGAGGCCTTGACGCTGTGACTAACTAGGGCTCTGGTCATCTTTAACTAAGAGCCTAAAGCTGATCCAACAAAGGCACTGATGCTGCTCCTAAGTCACTCCCTGACAGTGTCCCCAGCTGAGGGCCTGACATTAGGCCTCACTCAGACCCTGTCGCTCTCCCTAAGTCAGGCCCTGATACTGTACCTACCTGAAGCCCTAACACTGGTTCTGAATAAGACCCTGATATTCTCAGTAACAAAGGTCTTCACACTATCCTTAGGTCGTTTCCTGACACGATTCCTAGCCTTCACCCTAACCCTGTCCCGAGTTACTATCCTACGTCTTATGCTAACTAAAGACCTTATGCTGTGCCTATCTCAGGCACTGAATTTAGTCCCAAGACCGCTAGACTGTCCCTCACTAGGCTCCATGCCCTTATCGTCACAATGTTCCGTGACCACTGTCATCACAATGCTCCACGCCCTTATCATCACAATGCCCCATGAACCCTGTCATCACAACGCTCCATGACCCCTTCCATCACAATGCTCCGTGACCCCTTTCATCAAAATGCGCCATGACCATTGTCATCACAATGCTCCATGACCCCTGGCATCCCAAAGTTCCATGACCACTCTTATCGCAATGCTTCATGACCCTTGTCATCGCAATGCTACATACCATTGTCATCACAATGCTCCATACCCCATGTCATCACATTGGCCCATGACCCTTGTCTCACAATGTTCCATGCTCTAGTGATCACAATGCTCCATTACCCTTGTCATCACAATGCCCCGTGAACCCTGTCATCACAATTCTCCAGGCCCCCTGTCATCACAATGAGCCATGACACCTTTCATCACAATGATCCATGGCCCTTGTCATCACAATGCTCCCTGGTGCACGTCATCACAAAGATCCATGACCACTTTCAGCACAATGCTCCATGACCCCTTTCATCAAAATTCTTCATGACTATTTTCATCACAATGCTCCATGAGCCCTGTCATTAAAATGCTCCCTGACCCCTGTCATCACCATGATCCATGGCCCTTGTCATCACAGTGCTCCTTCGCTCTTGTCGTAACAATGCTCCATGATCCCTGTCATCACAATGATCCATGATTCCTTTCATCACAATTCTCCTTTTCCCCTTTCATTACAATGATCCCTGGAGTTTGTCAAAACAATGCTTCTCGATTCCCTGTAATCACAATGATCCATGACCCCTTTCATGACAATGCTCCATTACCCCACTAATCACAATGATCCATGGTGATTGTCATCAGAATGCTCCATGACCCTTGTCATCACAATGCTCCAGGTCGTTGTAATCACAATGTTCCATGACCCCTTTCACCACAAAGCTCCAAGATCCCTGTCATCACAATGCCCCATGACTCCTATCATCACAATGCTCCATGGCACTTGTCCTCACAATGCTCCATGACCCCTGTCATCACAATGCTCCATAGCGCTTTTCATCACAGTCCTCCATGACCACGTTCATCACAATGCTCCATGACCATTTTCATCACAATTCTCCATGACCACTTTCATCACAATGCCCCATGAACTCTGTCATCACAATGCTCCATGGCCCTTGTCATCACAATTCTCCATGACCCCTGTCATCACAATTCTCCATGGCCCTTGTCATCACAGTGCTCCATGGCGCTTGTCATCACAATGATCCAGAGCCTTAGTTCCTGAGTTGGGAGTAGTATCATTGCCTCAATTAGGGAAAATGTCAGTGACTGAGTTGGGAGTAGTGTGAGGGCCCTTGTTAGGGACACTGTCAGTGCCAGAGTTAGGTGTAGTGTTAGGGTTTTAGTTACGTACACTGTCAGAGCCTGAGTTGGGAATAGTGTCAGGGCCTTAGTTATGGACTGTGTCATTGGCTGAGTTAGGAGTAGTGTCAGGGCCTTAGTTATGAGTAGCATCAGTACCTTCGTTAGGTATTGTATCAGCGCCTCAGTTAGGAATAGATTCAGGGCCTTATTTTGGGACAGTGTAGGTGCCTGAGTTAGGAGTTTTGTCGGCCTTAGTTAGGGACCTTTTCAGGGCCTGAGTTAGGAGTAATGTCAGGGCCTTCCTTAGGTATTGTATCAGTGCCTGAGTTAGGAATAGTGTCAAGGCCTTAGTTAGGGACATTGCCAGGGCATGATTTAGGAGGAGTGTTAGGGTGTGAGTTATGAACAGTGTCAGGGCCTTTGTTAGTGACAGTGTCAGTTCCTGAGTTAGGAGTAGAGTCAGGGCCTAAGTTAGGGACAGTGCCAGTGCTGAGTTCGTAGTAGTATCAGGGCCTTAGTTAGAGACAGTGTCAGGGCCTGAGTTAGGAGTAGTGTCAGAGGCTTTGTTAGGGACAGTGTCAGTGCCTGAGTTGAGAGTAGCGTCACAGCTTTAGTTAGGGCCAGTGTCTGGGCCTTAGTTAAGACCAGTGTCAGGGCCTATGATAGGAATCAGATCAGGGCCTGTGTTACGAGTAGTGTCAGGGCCTTAGTTAAGGACAGTGTCAGGGCCTAAGTCCTGATTATTACTAACTTTCCTGACTAAGGATTTTTGACACTACTGCTAATTCAGGTCCTGATAATATCCCTTACTAAGGCAATGACCCTTTCCCTGGCTATGGCCCTGAACTTCTCCTAAGTCAGGCCCTGATACTGTCCCTAACAATGGCCCTGACACTACACCTAACTTCGGCCCCGAAATGATACCTAACAAAGGCTTTGTTGCTAGTCCAAACTAAAGCCCTAAAATTGGTCTTAAATAAGGCCTTGACACTAATCCTAACTCAGGCCCTAACACTGTCCCTAGCTAAGGCCCTGACAGTACGCCTAACTCAGGCCCTCGTACGAATCCTAACAATGGCTCTGATGCTAGTCCAAACTAAGGGCCTGAAATTGGTCCTAAATAAGGCCTTGACACGAATCGTAACTCAGGCCCTAGCACTGTCCCTAACTAGGTCTCTGACAGTACACCTAACTCAGACCCTGACACTGTCCCTAAGCAAGGCCCTGACACTACTCCTCAGTCCCTTACACTGTACCTAACAAAGTCACTGATGCTAGGCCTAACTCAGGCCCTGAAACTGTCTGTAACTAAGGCCCTGCTGCCATCAGTATGTAAAGTCCTGACATTATGCTGAGCTAATATCCTGACCTATGTCTTTCCAAGGTCCTGAAACTGTCCCAAAGTAAGCCCTGACGCTGTCCGTAAATGAAGACCTGAGGCTGTCCCTAACTCAGGCCCTGAAGCTTTCCTTAACTGAAGCCTTGAAGCTGTGACTAACTCAGGCCCTGATCATGTATTTCACGAAGACCTTAATGCTGATCCAGCAAAGACGCTGATGCTGCTCCAAAGTCATGCCTTGACGGTGTGCCCAGCAAAGGGCCTGACGCTAGGCCTCACTCAGGCCCTGTCGCTCTCCCGAAGTCAGGTCCTGACACTGTCACTAACTAAGGCCCTGACTCTACTCCTAACTCAGTCCCGTACATTGTACCTAACAAAGGCTCTGATGCTAGTCATAACTCAAGGCCTGACACTGTCTCTAACTAAGGGCTGCTGCCATCTATATCTAAAGTCCTGACATTATCCGGAGCTAATATCCTGACCCATGTCTTACCAAGGTCCTGAAACTGTCCCAAAGTAAGCCCTGACGCTGTCCCTAAGTGAGGCCTTGCAACTTTCCCTAATTAACTCAGGCCTTAATGCTGTGACTAACTCAGAACCTGGTCATGTCTTTAACTAAGACCCTAAGGCTGATCCAACAGAGGCCCTGAGGCTGCTCCTAAGTCATGCCCTGACAGTGTCCCCAGCTAAGGGTCTGATGCTAGGCCTCACTCAGACCCTATCACTCTCCCTAAGTCAGGCTCTGATGCTGTCCCTACCTGAAGCCCTAACACTGGTTCTGAATAAGGCCCTGAGAGTCTCAGTAACAAAGGTCTTCACACTATCCTTAGGTCATTTCCTGACACTATCCCTACATGCTAAACTGACACTGTCACTAGCTAATGTCCTGCCTCTTATGCTAACTGAAGCCCTTAGGTTGTGCCTGCCTCAGGCACTGAATTTAGTCCCAAGACCGTGAAACTGTCCCGAACTAAGGCCTAGATGCTCGTCCTACATCTGGCCCTGACACTGTCCCTAACTAAGGCCCTAACACTATTGCTAACTGAGGACCTGACACTGGACCTATCAGGGGCCCGCTACTCCTAACTAACGCCTTGACACTGTCCCTTACTTAGGCCCTGCTACCATCAATATCTAAAGTCCTGACATTATCCTGAGCTAATATCCTAACTCATCTCTTACCAAGGTCCTGAAACTCTCCCTAAGGAAGCCCAGATGCTCTCCCTAAGTGAGGCCTTGAGGCTGTCCCTAACAGAGGCCCTGATAATATCTTTTTTTTTTTTTAATTTTATTTATTTATTTATTTATGGCTCTGTTGGGTCTTCGCTTCTGTGCGAGGGCTCTCTCCAGTTGCGGCAAGTGGGGGCCACTCTTCATTGCAGTGCGTGGGCCTCTCACCATCGCGGCCTCTCTTGTTGCGGAGCTCAGGCTCCAGACGCGCAGGCTCAGCAGCTCTCGCCCGCGGGCCTAGCTGCCCCGTGGCATGTGGGATCTTCCCAGACCAGGGCTCGAACCCGTGTCCCCTGCATTGGCAGGCAGACTCCCAACCACTGCGCCACCAGGGAAGCCCCTGATAATATCTTTAACATAGCACCTGAGGCTGATCCTACCATGGCTCTTATGTTGCTCCTAAGTCATGCCCTGACACTGTCCCTAGCTAAGGCCCTGACGCTAGGCCTCACTCAGGCCCTGTCGCTCTCCCTAAGTCAGGCTCTGACGCTGTCCCTACCTGAAGCCCTGACACTCACTGGTCCTTAATTAGGCCCTGATGCTCTAAGTAACCAAGGTCTTGACACTATCCCTAGGTCATTTCCTGACACTATCCCTAGATCTTAACCTAACATTCTCTTTAGCTAATGTCGAGATTAGCTAAAGAGATTCTTTAGAACGAGATTGTTTCATCTTCTGAATATGGTTTTCTTAAAAACATAATTTTTATAGTGTTACTAACTTTAAACAAAATGTACTCAACTGCTGTGGAATAGTCCTTCATAGGAGCGTGCATGGTTCACTTCTGCATCCGCTTGTGGTGGTGTTCAAGTTGCTTTCAGCTGTAGATCCTCTTATGCTAGCTAAATCTGTGATTCTGTCCCTAAATGAGGCCCTGAAGTTAGGTCCGAGGCCGTGAACCTGTCCCTAACTGAGGCCTGGGGGCTCGTCCTAACGCAGGTCCTGACATTGTCCCTAACTAAGGCCCTGACACTACACCTAACTCCGTCACTGACACCGTACCTAACAAAGGCTCTGATGCTAGTCCGAACTTAGGCCTGACACTGCCTCTAACTAAGGCCCTGCTGTCGTCAATATCTGAACACCTGACATTATCCTGAGCTAATACCCTGACCCATGTCTTACCAAGGTCCTGAAACTTTCCCAAAGTAAGCCCTGACGCTGTCCCTAAGTGACACCTTGAGGCTGTCCCTAACAGAGGCCCTGATAATATCTTTAACGAAGACCCTAATGCTGATCCTACAGAGACCTTTATGCTGCTCCTAAGTCATGCCCTGATACTGTCCCTTACTCAGGCCCCAAAGATAGGCCTCACTTAGGCCCTGTTGCTGTACCTTAGTTAGGCTCTGACGCTGTCCGTACATCAAGCCCTGGCACTGGTCTTGATTAAGGCCCTCACGCTGCTGCTAACTAAGGCCCTGATGCTCTCAATGACTAAGGTCTTCTCGTTATCCCTTGGTCATTTCCTTTCACTATCTCTGGCCTGGAACCTGACTCTGTCCCGAGATAATCTCCTGCATCTTATGCTGACTGAAACCCTAATGCTCTCCCTAACTAAGTCCCTGACTACTCCTAACTAAGGCCATGACACTGTCTCTAACAAAGGCCCAGAATCTGTCCCTAATATAGGCCCTGCTGCCAGCTATAACTAAACTCCTGACACTCTCCTGAGATAATATCCTGACCCATTTCTAACCAAGGTCTTGACACTCTCCCTAAGAAAGCCCTGTCGCTGTCTTTAAGTGAAGACCTGTGGCTGTCCGTAACTCAGGCCCTGAAGCTTTCCCTAACTGAGGCCTTTACGCTGTGACTAACTAGGGCTCTGGTCATCTTTAACTAAGAGCCTAAAGCTGATCCAACAAAGGCACTGATGCTGCTCCTAAGTCACTCCCTGACAGTGTCCCCAGCTGAGGGCCTGACATTAGGCCTCACTCAGACCCTGTCGCTCTCCCTAAGTCAGGCCCTGATACTGTCCCTACCTGAAGCCCTAACACTGGTTCTGAATAAGGCCCTGATATTCTCAGTAACAAAGGTCTTCACACTATCCTTAGGTCGTTTCCTGACACGATTCCTAGCCTTCACCCTAACCCTGTCCCGAGTTACTATCCTACGTCTTATGCTAACTAAAGACCTTATGCTGTGCCTATCTCAGGCACTGAATTTAGTCCCAAGACCGCTAGACTGTCCCTCACTGGGCTCCATGCCCTTATCGTCACAATGTTCCGTGACCACTGTCATCACAATGCTCCACGCCCTTATCATCACAATGCCCCATGACCCCTGTCATCACAACGCTCCATGACCCCTTCCATCACAATGCTCCGTGACCCCTTTCATCAAAATGCGCCATGACCATTGTCATCACAATGCTCCATGACCCCTGGCATCCCAAAGCTCCATGACCACTCTTATCGCAATGCTTCATGACCCTTGTCATCGCAATGCTACATACCATTGTCATCACAATGCTCCATACCCCATGTCATCACATTGGCCCATGACCCTTGTCTCACAATGTTCCATGCTCTAGTGATCACAATGCTCCATTACCCTTGTCATCACAATGCCCCGTGAACCCTGTCATCACAATTCTCCAGGCCCCCTGTCATCACAATGAGCCATGACACCTTTCATCACAATGATCCATGGCCCTTGTCATCACAGTTCTCCATGACCCCTGTCATCACAATTCTCCATGGCCCTTGTCATCACAGTGCTCCATGGCGCTTGTCATCACAATGATCCAGAGCCTTAGTTCCTGAGTTGGGAGTAGTATCATTGCCTCAATTAGGGAAAATGTCAGTGACTGAGTTGGGAGTAGTGTGAGGGCCCTTGTTAGGGACACTGTCAGTGCCAGAGTTAGGTGTAGTGTTAGGGTTTTAGTTACGTACACTGTCAGAGCCTGAGTTGGGAATAGTGTCAGGGCCTTAGTTATGGACTGTGTCATTGGCTGAGTTAGGAGTAGTGTCAGGGCCTTAGTTATGAGTAGCATCAGTACCTTCGTTAGGTATTGTATCAGCGCCTCAGTTAGGAATAGATTCAGGGCCTTATTTTGGGACAGTGTAGGTGCCTGAGTTAGGAGTTTTGTCGGCCTTAGTTAGGGACCTTTTCAGGGCCTGAGTTAGGAGTAATGTCAGGGCCTTCCTTAGGTATTGTATAAGTGCCTGAGTTAGGAATAGTGTCAAGGCCTTAGTTAGGGACATTGCCAGGGCATGATTTAGGAGGAGTGTTAGGGTGTGAGTTATGAACAGTGTCAGGGCCTTTGTTAGTGACAGTGTTAGTTCCTGAGTTAGGAGTAGAGTCAGGGCCTAAGTTAGGGACAGTGCCAGTGCTGAGTTCGTAGTAGTATCAGGGCCTTAGTTAGAGACAGTGTCAGGGCCTGAGTTAGGAGGAGTGTCAGAGGCTTTGTTAGGGACAGTGTCAGTGCCTGAGTTGAGAGTAGCGTCACAGCTTTAGTTAGGGCCAGTGTCTGGTCCTTAGTTAAGACCAGTGTCAGGGCCTATGATAGGAATCAGATCAGGGCCTGTGTTACGAGTAGTGTCAGGGCCTTAGTTAAGGACAGTGTCAGGGCCTAAGTCCTGATTATTACTAACTTTCCTGACTAAGGATTTTTGACACTACTGCTAATTCAGGTCCTGATAATATCCCTTACTAAGGCAATGACCCTTTCCCTGGCTATGGCCCTGAACTTCTCCTAAGTCAGGCCCTGATACTGTCCCTAACAATGGCCCTGACACTACACCTAACTTCGGCCCCGAAATGATACCTAACAAAGGCTTTGTTGCTAGTCCAAACTAAAGCCCTAAAATTGGTCTTAAATAAGGCCTTGACACTAATCCTAACTCAGGCCCTAACACTGTCCCTAGCTAAGGCCCTGACAGTACGCCTAACTCAGGCCCTCATACGAATCCTAACAATGGCTCTGATGCTAGTCCAAACTAAGGGCCTGAAATTGGTCCTAAATAAGGCCTTGACACGAATCGTAACTCAGGCCCTAGCACTGTCCCTAACTAGGTCTCTGACAGTACACCTAACTCAGACCCTGACACTGTCCCTAAGCAAGGCCCTGACACTACTCCTCAGTCCCTTACACTGTACCTAACAAAGTCACTGATGCTAGGCCTAACTCAGGCCCTGAAACTGTCTGTAACTAAGGCCCTGCTGCCATCAGTATGTAAAGTCCTGACATTATGCTGAGCTAATATCCTGACCTATGTCTTTCCAAGGTCCTGAAACTGTCCCAAAGTAAGCCCTGACGCTGTCCGTAAATGAAGACCTGAGGCTGTCCCTAACTCAGGCCCTGAAGCTTTCCTTAACTGAAGCCTTGAAGCTGTGACTAACTCAGGCCCTGATCATGTATTTCACGAAGACCTTAATGCTGATCCAGCAAAGACGCTGATGCTGCTCCAAAGTCATGCCTTGACAGTGTGCCCAGCAAAGGGCCTGACGCTAGGCCTCACTCAGGCCCTGTCGCTCTCCCGAAGTCAGGTCCTGACACTGTCACTAACTAAGGCCCTGACTCTACTCCTAACTCAGTCCCGTACATTGTACCTAACAAAGGCTCTGATGCTAGTCATAACTCAAGGCCTGACACTGTCTCTAACTAAGGGCTGCTGCCATCTATATCTAAAGTCCTGACATTATCCGGAGCTAATATCCTGACCCATGTCTTACCAAGGTCCTGAAACTGTCCCAAAGTAAGCCCTGACGCTGTCCCTAAGTGAGGCCCTGCAACTTTCCCTAATTAACTCAGGCCTTAATGCTGTGACTAACTCAGAACCTGGTCATGTCTTTAACTAAGACCCTAAGGCTGATCCAACAGAGGCCCTGAGGCTGCTCCTAAGTCATGCCCTGACAGTGTCCCCAGCTAAGGGTCTGATGCTAGGCCTCACTCAGACCCTATCACTCTCCCTAAGTCAGGCTCTGATGCTGTCCCTACCTGAAGCCCTAACACTGGTTCTGAATAAGGCCCTGAGAGTCTCAGTAACAAAGGTCTTCACACTATCCTTAGGTCATTTCCTGACACTATCCCTACATGCTAAACTGACACTGTCACTAGCTAATGTCCTGCCTCTTATGCTAACTGAAGCCCTTAGGTTGTGCCTGCCTCAGGCACTGAATTTAGTCCCAAGACCGTGAAACTGTCCCGAACTAAGGCCTAGATGCTCGTCCTACATCTGGCCCTGACACTGTCCCTAACTAAGGCCCTAACACTATTGCTAACTGAGGACCTGACACTGGACCTATCAGGGGCCCGCTACTCCTAACTAACGCCTTGACACTGTCCCTTACTTAGGCCCTGCTACCATCAATATCTAAAGTCCTGACATTATCCTGAGCTAATATCCTAACTCATCTCTTACCAAGGTCCTGAAACTCTCCCTAAGGAAGCCCTGATGCTCTCCCTAAGTGAGGCCTTGAGGCTGTCCCTAACAGAGGCCCTGATAATATCTTTTTTTTTTTTTAATTTTATTTATTTATTTATTTATGGCTGTGTTGGGTCTTCGCTTCTGTGCGAGGGCTCTCTCCAGTTGCGGCAAGTGGGGGCCACTCTTCATTGCGGTGCGCGGGCCTCTCACCATCGCGGCCTCTCTTGTTGCGGAGCTCAGGCTCCAGACGCGCAGGCTCAGCAGCTCTCGCCCCCGGGCCTAGCTGCCCCGTGGCATGTGGGATCTTCCCAGACCAGGGCTCGAACCCGTGTCCCCTGCATTGGCAGGCAGACTCCCAACCACTGAGCCACCAGGGAAGCCCCTGATAATATCTTTAACATAGCACCTGAGGCTGATCCTACCATGGCTCTTATGTTGCTCCTAAGTCATGCCCTGACACTGTCCCTAGCTAAGGCCCTGACGCTAGGCCTCACTCAGGCCCTGTCGCTCTCCCTAAGTCAGGCTCTGACGCTGTCCCTACCTGAAGCCCTGACACTCACTGGTCCTTAATTAGGCCCTGATGCTCTAAGTAACCAAGGTCTTGACACTATCCCTAGGTCATTTCCTGACACTATCCCTAGATCTTAACCTAACATTCTCTTTAGCTAATGTCGAGATTAGCTAAAGAGATTCTTTAGAACGAGATTGCTTCATCTTCTGAATATGGTTTTCTTAAAAACATAATTTTTATAGTGTTACTAACTTTAAACAAAATGTACTCAACTGCTGTGGAATAGTCCTTCATAGGAGCGTGCATGGTTCACTTCTGCATCCGCTTGTGGTGGTGTTCAAGTTGCTTTCAGCTGTAGATCCTCTTATGCTAGCTAAATCTGTGATTCTGTCCCTAAATGAGGCCCTGAAGTTAGGTCCGAGGCCGTGAACCTGTCCCTAACTGAGGCCTGGGGGCTCGTCCTAACGCAGGTCCTGACATTGTCCCTAACTAAGGCCCTGACACTACACCTAACTCCGTCACTGACACCGTACCTAACAAAGGCTCTGATGCTAGTCCGAACTTAGGCCTGACACTGCCTCTAACTAAGGCCCTGCTGTCGTCAATATCTGAACACCTGACATTATCCTGAGCTAATACCCTGACCCATGTCTTACCAAGGTCCTGAAACTTTCCCAAAGTAAGCCCTGACGCTGTCCCTAAGTGACACCTTGAGGCTGTCCCTAACAGAGGCCCTGATAATATCTTTAACGAAGACCCTAATGCTGATCCTACAGAGACCTTTATGCTGCTCCTAAGTCATGCCCTGATACTGTCCCTTACTCAGGCCCCAAAGATAGGCCTCACTTAGGCCCTGTTGCTGTACCTTAGTTAGGCTCTGACGCTGTCCGTACATCAAGCCCTGGCACTGGTCTTGATTAAGGCCCTCACGCTGCTGCTAACTAAGGCCCTGATGCTCTCAATGACTAAGGTCTTCTCGTTATCCCTTGGTCATTTCCTTTCACTATCTCTGGCCTGGAACCTGACTCTGTCCCGAGATAATCTCCTGCATCTTATGCTGACTGAAACCCTAATGCTCTCCCTAACTAAGTCCCTGACTACTCCTAACTAAGGCCATGACACTGTCTCTAACAAAGGCCCAGAATCTGTCCCTAATATAGGCCCTGCTGCCAGCTATAACTAAACTCCTGACACTCTCCTGAGATAATATCCTGACCCATTTCTAACCAAGGTCTTGACACTCTCCCTAAGAAAGCCCTGTCGCTGTCTTTAAGTGAAGACCTGTGGCTGTCCGTAACTCAGGCCCTGAACCTTTCCCTAACTGAGGCCTTTACGCTGTGACTAACTAGGGCTCTGGTCATCTTTAACTAAGAGCCTAAAGCTGATCCAACAAAGGCACTGATGCTGCTCCTAAGTCACTCCCTGACAGTGTCCCCAGCTGAGGGCCTGACATTAGGCCTCACTCAGACCCTGTCGCTCTCCCTAAGTCAGGCCCTGATACTGTCCCTACCTGAAGCCCTAACACTGGTTCTGAATAAGGCCCTGATATTCTCAGTAACCAAGGTCTTCACACTATCCTTAGGTCGTTTTCTGACACGATTCCTAGCCTTCACCCTAACCCTGTCCCGAGTTACTATCCTACGTCTTATGCTAACTAAAGACCTTATGCTGTGCCTATCTCAGGCACTGAATTTAGTCCCAAGACCGCTAGACTGTCCCTCACTGGGCTCCATGCCCTTATCGTCACAATGTTCCGTGACCACTGTCATCACAATGCTCCACGCCCTTATCATCACAATGCCCCATGACCCCTGTCATCACAACGCTCCATGACCCCTTCCATCACAATGCTCCGTGACCCCTTTCATCAAAATGCGCCATGACCATTGTCATCACAATGCTCCATGACCCCTGGCATCCCAAAGCTCCATGACCACTCTTATCGCAATGCTTCATGACCCTTGTCATCGCAATGCTACATACCATTGTCATCACAATGCTCCATACCCCATGTCATCACATTGGCCCATAACCCTTGTCTCACAATGTTCCATGCTCTAGTGATCACAATGCTCCATTACCCTTGTCATCACAATGCCCCGTGAACCCTGTCATCACAATTCTCCAGGCCCCCTGTCATCACAATGAGCCATGACACCTTTCATCACAATGATCCATGGCCCTTGTCATCACAATGCTCCCTGGTGCACGTCATCACAAAGATCCATGACCACTTTCAGCACAATGCTCCATGACCCCTTTCATCAAAATTCTTCATGACTATTTTCATCACAATGCTCCATGAGCCCTGTCATTAAAATGCTCCCTGACCCCTGTCATCACCATGATCCATGGCCCTTGTCATCACAGTGCTCCTTCGCTCTTGTCGTAACAATGCTCCATGATCCCTGTCATCACAATGATCCATGATTCCTTTCATCACAATTCTCCTTTTCCCCTTTCATTACAATGATCCCTGGAGTTTGTCAACACAATGCTCCTCGATTCCCTGTAATCACAATGATCCATGACCCCTTTCATGACAATGCTCCATTACCCCACTAATCACAATGATCCATGGTGATTGTCATCAGAATGCTCCATGACCCTTGTCATCACAATGCTCCAGGTCGTTGTAATCACAATGTTCCATGACCCCTTTCACCACAAAGCTCCAAGATCCCTGTCATCACAATGCCCCATGACTCCTATCATCACAATGCTCCATGGCACTTGTCCTCACAATGCTCCATGACCCCTGTCATCACAATGCTCTATAGCGCTTTTCATCACAGTCCTCCATGACCACGTTCATCACAATGCTCCATGACCATTTTCATCACAATTCTCCATGACCACTTTCATCACAATGCCCCATGAACTCTGTCATCACAATGCTCCATGGCCCTTGTCATCACAATTCTCCATGACCCCTGTCATCACAATTCTCCATGGCCCTTGTCATCACAGTGCTCCATGGCGCTTGTCATCACAATGATCCAGAGCCTTAGTTCCTGAGTTGGGAGTAGTATCATTGCCTCAATTAGGGAAAATGTCAGTGACTGAGTTGGGAGTAGTGTGAGGGCCCTTGTTAGGGACACTGTCAGTGCCAGAGTTAGGTGTAGTGTTAGGGTTTTAGTTACGTACACTGTCAGAGCCTGAGTTGGGAATAGTGTCAGGGCCTTAGTTATGGACTGTGTCATTGGCTGAGTTAGGAGTAGTGTCAGGGCCTTAGTTAGGAGTAGCATCAGTACCTTCGTTAGGTATTGTATCAGCGCCTCAGTTAGGAATAGATTCAGGGCCTTATTTTGGGACAGTGTAGGTGCCTGAGTTAGGAGTTTTGTCGGCCTTAGTTAGGGACCTTTTCAGGGCCTGAGTTAGGAGTAATGTCAGTGCCTTCCTTAGGTATTGTATCAGTGCCTGAGTTAGGAATAGTGTCAAGGCCTTAGTTAGGGACATTGCCAGGGCATGATTTAGGAGGAGTGTTAGGGTGTGAGTTATGAACAGTGTCAGGGCCTTTGTTAGTGACAGTGTCAGTTCCTGAGTTAGGAGTAGAGTCAGGGCCTAAGTTAGGGACAGTGCCAGTGCTGAGTTCGTAGTAGTATCAGGGCCTTAGTTAGAGACAGTGTCAGGGCCTGATTTAGGAGTAGTGTCAGAGGCTTTGTTAGGGACAGTGTCAGTGCCTGAGTTGAGAGTAGCGTCACAGCTTTAGTTAGGGCCAGTGTCTGGGCCTTAGTTAAGACCAGTGTCAGGGCCTATGATAGGAATCAGATCAGGGCCTGTGTTACGAGTAGTGTCAGGGCCTTAGTTAAGGACAGTGTCAGGGCCTAAGTCCTGATTATTACTAACTTTCCTGACTAAGGATTTTTGACACTACTGCTAATTCAGGTCCTGATAATATCCCTTACTAAGGCAATGACCCTTTCCCTGGCTATGGCCCTGAACTTCTCCTAAGTCAGGCCCTGATACTGTCCCTAACAATGGCCCTGACACTACACCTAACTTCGGCCCCGAAATGATACCTAACAAAGGCTTTGTTGCTAGTCCAAACTAAAGCCCTAAAATTGGTCTTAAATAAGGCCTTGACACTAATCCTAACTCAGGCCCTAACACTGTCCCTAGCTAAGGCCCTGACAGTACGCCTAACTCAGGCCCTCGTACGAATCCTAACAATGGCTCTGATGCTAGTCCAAACTAAGGGCCTGAAATTGGTCCTAAATAAGGCCTTGACACGAATCGTAACTCAGGCCCTAGCACTGTCCCTAACTAGGTCTCTGACAGTACACCTAACTCAGACCCTGACACTGTCCCTAAGCAAGGCCCTGACACTACTCCTCAGTCCCTTACACTGTACCTAACAAAGTCA
This sequence comes from Balaenoptera physalus, assembly GCF_965194825.1. NCBI lineage: Eukaryota > Metazoa > Chordata > Mammalia > Artiodactyla > Balaenopteridae > Balaenoptera > Balaenoptera physalus. The sequence continues at coordinate 54,974 of NW_028125198.1, forward strand.
CTGATGCTAGGCCTAACTCAGGCCCTGAAACTGTCTGTAACTAAGGCCCTGCTGCCATCAGTATGTAAAGTCCTGACATTATGCTGAGCTAATATCCTGACCTATGTCTTTCCAAGGTCCTGAAACTGTCCCAAAGTAAGCCCTGACGCTGTCCGTAAATGAAGACCTGAGGCTGTCCCTAACTCAGGCCCTGAAGCTTTCCTTAACTGAAGCCTTGAAGCTGTGACTAACTCAGGCCCTGATCATGTATTTCACGAAGACCTTAATGCTGATCCAGCAAAGACGCTGATGCTGCTCCAAAGTCATGCCTTGACAGTGTGCCCAGCAAAGGGCCTGACGCTAGGCCTCACTCAGGCCCTGTCGCTCTCCCGAAGTCAGGTCCTGACACTGTCACTAACTAAGGCCCTGACTCTACTCCTAACTCAGTCCCGTACATTGTACCTAACAAAGGCTCTGATGCTAGTCATAACTCAAGGCCTGACACTGTCTCTAACTAAGGGCTGCTGCCATCAATATCTAAAGTCCTGACATTATCCGGAGCTAATATCCTGACCCATGTCTTACCAAGGTCCTGAAACTGTCCCAAAGTAAGCCCTGACGCTGTCCCTAAGTGAGGCCCTGCAACTTTCCCTAATTAACTCAGGCCTTAATGCTGTGACTAACTCAGAACCTGGTCATGTCTTTAACTAAGACCCTAAGGCTGATCCAACAGAGGCCCTGAGGCTGCTCCTAAGTCATGCCCTGACAGTGTCCCCAGCTAAGGGTCTGATGCTAGGCCTCACTCAGACCCTATCACTCTCCCTAAGTCAGGCTCTGATGCTGTCCCTACCTGAAGCCCTAACACTGGTTCTGAATAAGGCCCTGAGAGTCTCAGTAACAAAGGTCTTCACACTATCCTTAGGTCATTTCCTGACACTATCCCTACATGCTAAACTGACACTGTCACTAGCTAATGTCCTGCCTCTTATGCTAACTGAAGCCCTTAGGTTGTGCCTGCCTCAGGCACTGAATTTAGTCCCAAGACCGTGAAACTGTCCCGAACTAAGGCCTAGATGCTCGTCCTACATCTGGCCCTGACACTGTCCCTAACTAAGGCCCTAACACTATTGCTAACTGAGGACCTGACACTGGACCTATCAGGGGCCCGCTACTCCTAACTAACGCCTTGACACTGTCCCTTACTTAGGCCCTGCTACCATCAATATCTAAAGTCCTGACATTATCCTGAGCTAATATCCTAACTCATCTCGTACCAAGGTCCTGAAACTCTCCCTAAGGAAGCCCAGATGCTCTCCCTAAGTGAGGCCTTGAGGCTGTCCCTAACAGAGGCCCTGATAATATCTTTTTTTTTTTTTAATTTTATTTATTTATTTATTTATGGCTCTGTTGGGTCTTCGCTTCTGTGCGAGGGCTCTCTCCAGTTGCGGCAAGTGGGGGCCACTCTTCATTGCAGTGCGTGGGCCTCTCACCATCGCGGCCTCTCTTGTTGCGGAGCTCAGGCTCCAGACGCGCAGGCTCAGCAGCTCTCGCCCGCGGGCCTAGCTGCCCCGTGGCATGTGGGATCTTCCCAGACCAGGGCTCGAACCCGTGTCCCCTGCATTGGCAGGCAGACTCCCAACCACTGCGCCACCAGGGAAGCCCCTGATAATATCTTTAACATAGCACCTGAGGCTGATCCTACCATGGCTCTTATGTTGCTCCTAAGTCATGCCCTGACACTGTCCCTAGCTAAGGCCCTGACGCTAGGCCTCACTCAGGCCCTGTCGCTCTCCCTAAGTCAGGCTCTGACGCTGTCCCTACCTGAAGCCCTGACACTCACTGGTCCTTAATTAGGCCCTGATGCTCTAAGTAACCAAGGTCTTGACACTATCCCTAGGTCATTTCCTGACACTATCCCTAGATCTTAACCTAACATTCTCTTTAGCTAATGTCGAGATTAGCTAAAGAGATTCTTTAGAACGAGATTGTTTCATCTTCTGAATATGGTTTTCTTAAAAACATAATTTTTATAGTGTTACTAACTTTAAACAAAATGTACTCAACTGCTGTGGAATAGTCCTTCATAGGAGCGTGCATGGTTCACTTCTGCATCCGCTTGTGGTGGTGTTCAAGTTGCTTTCAGCTGTAGATCCTCTTATGCTAGCTAAATCTGTGATTCTGTCCCTAAATGAGGCCCTGAAGTTAGGTCCGAGGCCGTGAATCTGTCCCTAACTGAGGCCTGGGGGCTCGTCCTAACGCAGGTCCTGACATTGTCCCTAACTAAGGCCCTGACACTACACCTAACTCCGTCACTGACACCGTACCTAACAAAGGCTCTGATGCTAGTCCGAACTTAGGCCTGACACTGCCTCTAACTAAGGCCCTGCTGTCGTCAATATCTGAACACCTGACATTATCCTGAGCTAATACCCTGACCCATGTCTTACCAAGGTCCTGAAACTTTCCCAAAGTAAGCCCTGACGCTGTCCCTAAGTGACACCTTGAGGCTGTCCCTAACAGAGGCCCTGATAATATCTTTAACGAAGACCCTAATGCTGATCCTACAGAGACCTTTATGCTGCTCCTAAGTCATGCCCTGATACTGTCCCTTACTCAGGCCCCAAAGATAGGCCTCACTTAGGCCCTGTTGCTGTACCTTAGTTAGGCTCTGACGCTGTCCGTACATCAAGCCCTGGCACTGGTCTTGATTAAGGCCCTCACGCTGCTGCTAACTAAGGCCCTGATGCTCTCAATGACTAAGGTCTTCTCGTTATCCCTTGGTCATTTCCTTTCACTATCTCTGGCCTGGAACCTGACTCTGTCCCGAGATAATCTCCTGCATCTTATGCTGACTGAAACCCTAATGCTCTCCCTAACTAAGTCCCTGACTACTCCTAACTAAGGCCATGACACTGTCTCTAACAAAGGCCCAGAATCTGTCCCTAATATAGGCCCTGCTGCCAGCTATAACTAAACTCCTGACACTCTCCTGAGATAATATCCTGACCCATTTCTAACCAAGGTCTTGACACTCTCCCTAAGAAAGCCCTGTCGCTGTCTTTAAGTGAAGACCTGTGGCTGTCCGTAACTCAGGCCCTGAAGCTTTCCCTAACTGAGGCCTTTACGCTGTGACTAACTAGGGCTCTGGTCATCTTTAACTAAGAGCCTAAAGCTGATCCAACAAAGGCACTGATGCTGCTCCTAAGTCACTCCCTGACAGTGTCCCCAGCTGAGGGCCTGACATTAGGCCTCACTCAGACCCTGTCGCTCTCCCTAAGTCAGGCCCTGATACTGTCCCTACCTGAAGCCCTAACACTGGTTCTGAATAAGGCCCTGATATTCTCAGTAACAAAGGTCTTCACACTATCCTTAGGTCGTTTCCTGACACGATTCCTAGCCTTCACCCTAACCCTGTCCCGAGTTACTATCCTACGTCTTATGCTAACTAAAGACCTTATGCTGTGCCTATCTCAGGCACTGAATTTAGTCCCAAGACCGCTAGACTGTCCCTCACTGGGCTCCATGCCCTTATCGTCACAATGTTCCGTGACCACTGTCATCACAATGCTCCACGCCCTTATCATCACAATGCCCCATGACCCCTGTCATCACAACGCTCCATGACCCCTTCCATCACAATGCTCCGTGACCCCTTTCATCAAAATGCGCCATGACCATTGTCATCACAATGCTCCATGACCCCTGGCATCCCAAAGCTCCATGACCACTCTTATCGCAATGCTTCATGACCCTTGTCATCGCAATGCTACATACCATTGTCATCACAATGCTCCATACCCCATGTCATCACATTGGCCCATGACCCTTGTCTCACAATGTTCCATGCTCTAGTGATCACAATGCTCCATTACCCTTGTCATCACAATGCCCCGTGAACCCTGTCATCAAAATTCTCCAGGCCCCCTGTCATCACAATGAGCCATGACACCTTTCATCACAATGATCCATGGCCCTTGTCATCACAGTTCTCCATGACCCCTGTCATCACAATTCTCCATGGCCCTTGTCATCACAGTGCTCCATGGCGCTTGTCATCACAATGATCCAGAGCCTTAGTTCCTGAGTTGGGAGTAGTATCATTGCCTCAATTAGGGAAAATGTCAGTGACTGAGTTGGGAGTAGTGTGAGGGCCCTTGTTAGGGACACTGTCAGTGCCAGAGTTAGGTGTAGTGTTAGGGTTTTAGTTACGTACACTGTCAGAGCCTGAGTTGGGAATAGTGTCAGGGCCTTAGTTATGGACTGTGTCATTGGCTGAGTTAGGAGTAGTGTCAGGGCCTTAGTTATGAGTAGCATCAGTACCTTCGTTAGGTATTGTATCAGCGCCTCAGTTAGGAATAGATTCAGGGCCTTATTTTGGGACAGTGTAGGTGCCTGAGTTAGGAGTTTTGTCGGCCTTAGTTAGGGACCTTTTCAGGGCCTGAGTTAGGAGTAATGTCAGGGCCTTCCTTAGGTATTGTATAAGTGCCTGAGTTAGGAATAGTGTCAAGGCCTTAGTTAGGGACATTGCCAGGGCATGATTTAGGAGGAGTGTTAGGGTGTGAGTTATGAACAGTGTCAGGGCCTTTGTTAGTGACAGTGTTAGTTCCTGAGTTAGGAGTAGAGTCAGGGCCTAAGTTAGGGACAGTGCCAGTGCTGAGTTCGTAGTAGTATCAGGGCCTTAGTTAGAGACAGTGTCAGGGCCTGAGTTAGGAGGAGTGTCAGAGGCTTTGTTAGGGACAGTGTCAGTGCCTGAGTTGAGAGTAGCGTCACAGCTTTAGTTAGGGCCAGTGTCTGGTCCTTAGTTAAGACCAGTGTCAGGGCCTATGATAGGAATCAGATCAGGGCCTGTGTTACGAGTAGTGTCAGGGCCTTAGTTAAGGACAGTGTCAGGGCCTAAGTCCTGATTATTACTAACTTTCCTGACTAAGGATTTTTGACACTACTGCTAATTCAGGTCCTGATAATATCCCTTACTAAGGCAATGACCCTTTCCCTGGCTATGGCCCTGAACTTCTCCTAAGTCAGGCCCTGATACTGTCCCTAACAATGGCCCTGACACTACACCTAACTTCGGCCCCGAAATGATACCTAACAAAGGCTTTGTTGCTAGTCCAAACTAAAGCCCTAAAATTGGTCTTAAATAAGGCCTTGACACTAATCCTAACTCAGGCCCTAACACTGTCCCTAGCTAAGGCCCTGACAGTACGCCTAACTCAGGCCCTCATACGAATCCTAACAATGGCTCTGATGCTAGTCCAAACTAAGGGCCTGAAATTGGTCCTAAATAAGGCCTTGACACGAATCGTAACTCAGGCCCTAGCACTGTCCCTAACTAGGTCTCTGACAGTACACCTAACTCAGACCCTGACACTGTCCCTAAGCAAGGCCCTGACACTACTCCTCAGTCCCTTACACTGTACCTAACAAAGTCACTGATGCTAGGCCTAACTCAGGCCCTGAAACTGTCTGTAACTAAGGCCCTGCTGCCATCAGTATGTAAAGTCCTGACATTATGCTGAGCTAATATCCTGACCTATGTCTTTCCAAGGTCCTGAAACTGTCCCAAAGTAAGCCCTGACGCTGTCCGTAAATGAAGACCTGAGGCTGTCCCTAACTCAGGCCCTGAAGCTTTCCTTAACTGAAGCCTTGAAGCTGTGACTAACTCAGGCCCTGATCATGTATTTCACGAAGACCTTAATGCTGATCCAGCAAAGACGCTGATGCTGCTCCAAAGTCATGCCTTGACAGTGTGCCCAGCAAAGGGCCTGACGCTAGGCCTCACTCAGGCCCTGTCGCTCTCCCGAAGTCAGGTCCTGACACTGTCACTAACTAAGGCCCTGACTCTACTCCTAACTCAGTCCCGTACATTGTACCTAACAAAGGCTCTGATGCTAGTCATAACTCAAGGCCTGACACTGTCTCTAACTAAGGGCTGCTGCCATCTATATCTAAAGTCCTGACATTATCCGGAGCTAATATCCTGACCCATGTCTTACCAAGGTCCTGAAACTGTCCCAAAGTAAGCCCTGACGCTGTCCCTAAGTGAGGCCCTGCAACTTTCCCTAATTAACTCAGGCCTTAATGCTGTGACTAACTCAGAACCTGGTCATGTCTTTAACTAAGACCCTAAGGCTGATCCAACAGAGGCCCTGAGGCTGCTCCTAAGTCATGCCCTGACAGTGTCCCCAGCTAAGGGTCTGATGCTAGGCCTCACTCAGACCCTATCACTCTCCCTAAGTCAGGCTCTGATGCTGTCCCTACCTGAAGCCCTAACACTGGTTCTGAATAAGGCCCTGAGAGTCTCAGTAACAAAGGTCTTCACACTATCCTTAGGTCATTTCCTGACACTATCCCTACATGCTAAACTGACACTGTCACTAGCTAATGTCCTGCCTCTTATGCTAACTGAAGCCCTTAGGTTGTGCCTGCCTCAGGCACTGAATTTAGTCCCAAGACCGTGAAACTGTCCCGAACTAAGGCCTAGATGCTCGTCCTACATCTGGCCCTGACACTGTCCCTAACTAAGGCCCTAACACTATTGCTAACTGAGGACCTGACACTGGACCTATCAGGGGCCCGCTACTCCTAACTAACGCCTTGACACTGTCCCTTACTTAGGCCCTGCTACCATCAATATCTAAAGTCCTGACATTATCCTGAGCTAATATCCTAACTCATCTCTTACCAAGGTCCTGAAACTCTCCCTAAGGAAGCCCTGATGCTCTCCCTAAGTGAGGCCTTGAGGCTGTCCCTAACAGAGGCCCTGATAATATCTTTTTTTTTTTTTAATTTTATTTATTTATTTATTTATGGCTGTGTTGGGTCTTCGCTTCTGTGCGAGGGCTCTCTCCAGTTGCGGCAAGTGGGGGCCACTCTTCATTGCGGTGCGCGGGCCTCTCACCATCGCGGCCTCTCTTGTTGCGGAGCTCAGGCTCCAGACGCGCAGGCTCAGCAGCTCTCGCCCCCGGGCCTAGCTGCCCCGTGGCATGTGGGATCTTCCCAGACCAGGGCTCGAACCCGTGTCCCCTGCATTGGCAGGCAGACTCCCAACCACTGAGCCACCAGGGAAGCCCCTGATAATATCTTTAACATAGCACCTGAGGCTGATCCTACCATGGCTCTTATGTTGCTCCTAAGTCATGCCCTGACACTGTCCCTAGCTAAGGCCCTGACGCTAGGCCTCACTCAGGCCCTGTCGCTCTCCCTAAGTCAGGCTCTGACGCTGTCCCTACCTGAAGCCCTGACACTCACTGGTCCTTAATTAGGCCCTGATGCTCTAAGTAACCAAGGTCTTGACACTATCCCTAGGTCATTTCCTGACACTATCCCTAGATCTTAACCTAACATTCTCTTTAGCTAATGTCGAGATTAGCTAAAGAGATTCTTTAGAATGAGATTGTTTCATCTTCTGAATATGGTTTTCTTAAAAACATAATTTTTATAGTGTTACTAACTTTAAACAAAATGTACTCAACTGCTGTGGAATAGTCCTTCATAGGAGCGTGCATGGTTCACTTCTGCATCCGCTTGTGGTGGTGTTCAAGTTGCTTTCAGCTGTAGATCCTCTTATGCTAGCTAAATCTGTGATTCTGTCCCTAAATGAGGCCCTGAAGTTAGGTCCGAGGCCGTGAACCTGTCCCTAACTGAGGCCTGGGGGCTCGTCCTAACGCAGGTCCTGACATTGTCCCTAACTAAGGCCCTGACACTACACCTAACTCCGTCACTGACACCGTACCTAACAAAGGCTCTGATGCTAGTCCGAACTTAGGCCTGACACTGCCTCTAACTAAGGCCCTGCTGTCGTCAATATCTGAACACCTGACATTATCCTGAGCTAATACCCTGACCCATGTCTTACCAAGGTCCTGAAACTTTCCCAAAGTAAGCCCTGACGCTGTCCCTAAGTGACACCTTGAGGCTGTCCCTAACAGAGGCCCTGATAATATCTTTAACGAAGACCCTAATGCTGATCCTACAGAGACCTTTATGCTGCTCCTAAGTCATGCCCTGATACTGTCCCTTACTCAGGCCCCAAAGATAGGCCTCACTTAGGCCCTGTTGCTGTACCTTAGTTAGGCTCTGACGCTGTCCGTACATCAAGCCCTGGCACTGGTCTTGATTAAGGCCCTCACGCTGCTGCTAACTAAGGCCCTGATGCTCTCAATGACTAAGGTCTTCTCGTTATCCCTTGGTCATTTCCTTTCACTATCTCTGGCCTGGAACCTGACTCTGTCCCGAGATAATCTCCTGCATCTTATGCTGACTGAAACCCTAATGCTCTCCCTAACTAAGTCCCTGACTACTCCTAACTAAGGCCATGACACTGTCTCTAACAAAGGCCCAGAATCTGTCCCTAATATAGGCCCTGCTGCCAGCTATAACTAAACTCCTGACACTCTCCTGAGATAATATCCTGACCCATTTCTAACCAAGGTCTTGACACTCTCCCTAAGAAAGCCCTGTCGCTGTCTTTAAGTGAAGACCTGTGGCTGTCCGTAACTCAGGCCCTGAACCTTTCCCTAACTGAGGCCTTTACGCTGTGACTAACTAGGGCTCTGGTCATCTTTAACTAAGAGCCTAAAGCTGATCCAACAAAGGCACTGATGCTGCTCCTAAGTCACTCCCTGACAGTGTCCCCAGCTGAGGGCCTGACATTAGGCCTCACTCAGACCCTGTCGCTCTCCCTAAGTCAGGCCCTGATACTGTCCCTACCTGAAGCCCTAACACTGGTTCTGAATAAGGCCCTGATATTCTCAGTAACCAAGGTCTTCACACTATCCTTAGGTCGTTTTCTGACACGATTCCTAGCCTTCACCCTAACCCTGTCCCGAGTTACTATCCTACGTCTTATGCTAACTAAAGACCTTATGCTGTGCCTATCTCAGGCACTGAATTTAGTCCCAAGACCGCTAGACTGTCCCTCACTGGGCTCCATGCCCTTATCGTCACAATGTTCCGTGACCACTGTCATCACAATGCTCCACGCCCTTATCATCACAATGCCCCATGACCCCTGTCATCACAACGCTCCATGACCCCTTCCATCACAATGCTCCGTGACCCCTTTCATCAAAATGCGCCATGACCATTGTCATCACAATGCTCCATGACCCCTGGCATCCCAAAGCTCCATGACCACTCTTATCGCAATGCTTCATGACCCTTGTCATCGCAATGCTACATACCATTGTCATCACAATGCTCCATACCCCATGTCATCACATTGGCCCATAACCCTTGTCTCACAATGTTCCATGCTCTAGTGATCACAATGCTCCATTACCCTTGTCATCACAATGCCCCGTGAACCCTGTCATCACAATTCTCCAGGCCCCCTGTCATCACAATGAGCCATGACACCTTTCATCACAATGATCCATGGCCCTTGTCATCACAATGCTCCCTGGTGCACGTCATCACAAAGATCCATGACCACTTTCAGCACAATGCTCCATGACCCCTTTCATCAAAATTCTTCATGACTATTTTCATCACAATGCTCCATGAGCCCTGTCATTAAAATGCTCCCTGACCCCTGTCATCACCATGATCCATGGCCCTTGTCATCACAGTGCTCCTTCGCTCTTGTCGTAACAATGCTCCATGATCCCTGTCATCACAATGATCCATGATTCCTTTCATCACAATTCTCCTTTTCCCCTTTCATTACAATGATCCCTGGAGTTTGTCAACACAATGCTCCTCGATTCCCTGTAATCACAATGATCCATGACCCCTTTCATGACAATGCTCCATTACCCCACTAATCACAATGATCCATGGTGATTGTCATCAGAATGCTCCATGACCCTTGTCATCACAATGCTCCAGGTCGTTGTAATCACAATGTTCCATGACCCCTTTCACCACAAAGCTCCAAGATCCCTGTCATCACAATGCCCCATGACTCCTATCATCACAATGCTCCATGGCACTTGTCCTCACAATGCTCCATGACCCCTGTCATCACAATGCTCTATAGCGCTTTTCATCACAGTCCTCCATGACCACGTTCATCACAATGCTCCATGACCATTTTCATCACAATTCTCCATGACCACTTTCATCACAATGCCCCATGAACTCTGTCATCACAATGCTCCATGGCCCTTGTCATCACAATTCTCCATGACCCCTGTCATCACAATTCTCCATGGCCCTTGTCATCACAGTGCTCCATGGCGCTTGTCATCACAATGATCCAGAGCCTTAGTTCCTGAGTTGGGAGTAGTATCATTGCCTCAATTAGGGAAAATGTCAGTGACTGAGTTGGGAGTAGTGTGAGGGCCCTTGTTAGGGACACTGTCAGTGCCAGAGTTAGGTGTAGTGTTAGGGTTTTAGTTACGTACACTGTCAGAGCCTGAGTTGGGAATAGTGTCAGGGCCTTAGTTATGGACTGTGTCATTGGCTGAGTTAGGAGTAGTGTCAGGGCCTTAGTTAGGAGTAGCATCAGTACCTTCGTTAGGTATTGTATCAGCGCCTCAGTTAGGAATAGATTCAGGGCCTTATTTTGGGACAGTGTAGGTGCCTGAGTTAGGAGTTTTGTCGGCCTTAGTTAGGGACCTTTTCAGGGCCTGAGTTAGGAGTAATGTCAGTGCCTTCCTTAGGTATTGTATCAGTGCCTGAGTTAGGAATAGTGTCAAGGCCTTAGTTAGGGACATTGCCAGGGCATGATTTAGGAGGAGTGTTAGGGTGTGAGTTATGAACAGTGTCAGGGCCTTTGTTAGTGACAGTGTCAGTTCCTGAGTTAGGAGTAGAGTCAGGGCCTAAGTTAGGGACAGTGCCAGTGCTGAGTTCGTAGTAGTATCAGGGCCTTAGTTAGAGACAGTGTCAGGGCCTGATTTAGGAGTAGTGTCAGAGGCTTTGTTAGGGACAGTGTCAGTGCCTGAGTTGAGAGTAGCGTCACAGCTTTAGTTAGGGCCAGTGTCTGGGCCTTAGTTAAGACCAGTGTCAGGGCCTATGATAGGAATCAGATCAGGGCCTGTGTTACGAGTAGTGTCAGGGCCTTAGTTAAGGACAGTGTCAGGGCCTAAGTCCTGATTATTACTAACTTTCCTGACTAAGGATTTTTGACACTACTGCTAATTCAGGTCCTGATAATATCCCTTACTAAGGCAATGACCCTTTCCCTGGCTATGGCCCTGAACTTCTCCTAAGTCAGGCCCTGATACTGTCCCTAACAATGGCCCTGACACTACACCTAACTTCGGCCCCGAAATGATACCTAACAAAGGCTTTGTTGCTAGTCCAAACTAAAGCCCTAAAATTGGTCTTAAATAAGGCCTTGACACTAATCCTAACTCAGGCCCTAACACTGTCCCTAGCTAAGGCCCTGACAGTACGCCTAACTCAGGCCCTCGTACGAATCCTAACAATGGCTCTGATGCTAGTCCAAACTAAGGGCCTGAAATTGGTCCTAAATAAGGCCTTGACACGAATCGTAACTCAGGCCCTAGCACTGTCCCTAACTAGGTCTCTGACAGTACACCTAACTCAGACCCTGACACTGTCCCTAAGCAAGGCCCTGACACTACTCCTCAGTCCCTTACACTGTACCTAACAAAGTCACTGATGCTAGGCCTAACTCAGGCCCTGAAACTGTCTGTAACTAAGGCCCTGCTGCCATCAGTATGTAAAGTCCTGACATTATGCTGAGCTAATATCCTGACCTATGTCTTTCCAAGGTCCTGAAACTGTCCCAAAGTAAGCCCTGACGCTGTCCGTAAATGAAGACCTGAGGCTGTCCCTAACTCAGGCCCTGAAGCTTTCCTTAACTGAAGCCTTGAAGCTGTGACTAACTCAGGCCCTGATCATGTATTTCACGAAGACCTTAATGCTGATCCAGCAAAGACGCTGATGCTGCTCCAAAGTCATGCCTTGACAGTGTGCCCAGCAAAGGGCCTGACGCTAGGCCTCACTCAGGCCCTGTCGCTCTCCCGAAGTCAGGTCCTGACACTGTCACTAACTAAGGCCCTGACTCTACTCCTAACTCAGTCCCGTACATTGTACCTAACAAAGGCTCTGATGCTAGTCATAACTCAAGGCCTGACACTGTCTCTAACTAAGGGCTGCTGCCATCAATATCTAAAGTCCTGACATTATCCGGAGCTAATATCCTGACCCATGTCTTACCAAGGTCCTGAAACTGTCCCAAAGTAAGCCCTGACGCTGTCCCTAAGTGAGGCCCTGCAACTTTCCCTAATTAACTCAGGCCTTAATGCTGTGACTAACTCAGAACCTGGTCATGTCTTTAACTAAGACCCTAAGGCTGATCCAACAGAGGCCCTGAGGCTGCTCCTAAGTCATGCCCTGACAGTGTCCCCAGCTAAGGGTCTGATGCTAGGCCTCACTCAGACCCTATCACTCTCCCTAAGTCAGGCTCTGATGCTGTCCCTACCTGAAGCCCTAACACTGGTTCTGAATAAGGCCCTGAGAGTCTCAGTAACAAAGGTCTTCACACTATCCTTAGGTCATTTCCTGACACTATCCCTACATGCTAAACTGACACTGTCACTAGCTAATGTCCTGCCTCTTATGCTAACTGAAGCCCTTAGGTTGTGCCTGCCTCAGGCACTGAATTTAGTCCCAAGACCGTGAAACTGTCCCGAACTAAGGCCTAGATGCTCGTCCTACATCTGGCCCTGACACTGTCCCTAACTAAGGCCCTAACACTATTGCTAACTGAGGACCTGACACTGGACCTATCAGGGGCCCGCTACTCCTAACTAACGCCTTGACACTGTCCCTTACTTAGGCCCTGCTACCATCAATATCTAAAGTCCTGACATTATCCTGAGCTAATATCCTAACTCATCTCTTACCAAGGTCCTGAAACTCTCCCTAAGGAAGCCCAGATGCTCTCCCTAAGTGAGGCCTTGAGGCTGTCCCTAACAGAGGCCCTGATAATATCTTTTTTTTTTTTTAATTTTATTTATTTATTTATTTATGGCTGTGTTGGGTCTTCGCTTCTGTGCGAGGGCTCTCTCCAGTTGCGGCAAGTGGGGGCCACTCTTCATTGCGGTGCGCGGGCCTCTCACCATCGCAGCCTCTCTTGTTGCGGAGCTCAGGCTCCAGACGCGCAGGCTCAGCAGCTCTCGCCCCCGGGCCTAGCTGCCCCGTGGCATGTGGGATCTTCCCAGACCAGGGCTCGAACCCGTGTCCCCTGCATTGGCAGGCAGACTCCCAACCACTGCGCCACCAGGGAAGCCCCTGATAATATCTTTAACATAGCACCTGAGGCTGATCCTACCATGGCTCTTATGTTGCTCCTAAGTCATGCCCTGACACTGTCCCTAGCTAAGGCCCTGACGCTAGGCCTCACTCAGGCCCTGTCGCTCTCCCTAAGTCAGGCTCTGACGCTGTCCCTACCTGAAGCCCTGACACTCACTGGTCCTTAATTAGGCCCTGATGCTCTAAGTAACCAAGGTCTTGACACTATCCCTAGGTCATTTCCTGACACTATCCCTAGATCTTAACCTAACATTCTCTTTAGCTAATGTCGAGATTAGCTAAAGAGATTCTTTAGAACGAGATTGTTTCATCTTCTGAATATGGTTTTCTTAAAAACATAATTTTTATAGTGTTACTAACTTTAAACAAAATGTACTCAACTGCTGTGGAATAGTCCTTCATAGGAGCGTGCATGGTTCACTTCTGCATCCGCTTGTGGTGGTGTTCAAGTTGCTTTCAGCTGTAGATCCTCTTATGCTAGCTAAATCTGTGATTCTGTCCCTAAATGAGGCCCTGAAGTTAGGTCCGAGGCCGTGAACCTGTCCCTAACTGAGGCCTGGGGGCTCGTCCTAACGCAGGTCCTGACATTGTCCCTAACTAAGGCCCTGACACTACACCTAACTCCGTCACTGACACCGTACCTAACAAAGGCTCTGATGCTAGTCCGAACTTAGGCCTGACACTGCCTCTAACTAAGGCCCTGCTGTCGTCAATATCTGAACACCTGACATTATCCTGAGCTAATACCCTGACCCATGTCTTACCAAGGTCCTGAAACTTTCCCAAAGTAAGCCCTGACGCTGTCCCTAAGTGACACCTTGAGGCTGTCCCTAACAGAGGCCCTGATAATATCTTTAACGAAGACCCTAATGCTGATCCTACAGAGACCTTTATGCTGCTCCTAAGTCATGCCCTGATACTGTCCCTTACTCAGGCCCCAAAGATAGGCCTCACTTAGGCCCTGTTGCTGTACCTTAGTTAGGCTCTGACGCTGTCCGTACATCAAGCCCTGGCACTGGTCTTGATTAAGGCCCTCACGCTGCTGCTAACTAAGGCCCTGATGCTCTCAATGACTAAGGTCTTCTCGTTATCCCTTGGTCATTTCCTTTCACTATCTCTGGCCTGGAACCTGACTCTGTCCCGAGATAATCTCCTGCATCTTATGCTGACTGAAACCCTAATGCTCTCCCTAACTAAGTCCCTGACTACTCCTAACTAAGGCCATGACACTGTCTCTAACAAAGGCCCAGAATCTGTCCCTAATATAGGCCCTGCTGCCAGCTATAACTAAACTCCTGACACTCTCCTGAGATAATATCCTGACCCATTTCTAACCAAGGTCTTGACACTCTCCCTAAGAAAGCCCTGTCGCTGTCTTTAAGTGAAGACCTGTGGCTGTCCGTAACTCAGGCCCTGAAGCTTTCCCTAACTGAGGCCTTGACGCTGTGACTAACTAGGGCTCTGGTCATCTTTAACTAAGAGCCTAAAGCTGATCCAACAAAGGCACTGATGCTGCTCCTAAGTCACTCCCTGACAGTGTCCCCAGCTGAGGGCCTGACATTAGGCCTCACTCAGACCCTGTCGCTCTCCCTAAGTCAGGCCCTGATACTGTCCCTAGCTGAAGCCCTAACACTGGTTCTGAATAAGGCCCTGATATTCTCAGTAACCAAGGTCTTCACACTATCCTTAGGTCGTTTCCTGACACGATTCCTAGCCTTCACCCTAACCCTGTCCCGAGTTACTATCCTACGTCTTATGCTAACTAAAGACCTTATGCTGTGCCTATCTCAGGCACTGAATTTAGTCCCAAGACCGCTAGACTGTCCCTCACTGGGCTCCATGCCCTTATCGTCACAATGTTCCGTGACCACTGTCATCACAATGCTCCACGCCCTTATCATCACAATGCCCCATGACCCCTGTCATCACAACGCTCCATGACCCCTTCCATCACAATGCTCCGTGACCCCTTTCATCAAAATGCGCCATGACCATTGTCATCACAATGCTCCATGACCCCTGGCATCCCAAAGCTCCATGACCACTCTTATCGCAATGCTTCATGACCCTTGTCATCGCAATGCTACATACCATTGTCATCACAATGCTCCATACCCCATGTCATCACATTGGCCCATGACCCTTGTCTCACAATGTTCCATGCTCTAGTGATCACAATGCTCCATTACCCTTGTCATCACAATGCCCCGTGAACCCTGTCATCACAATTCTCCAGGCCCCCTGTCATCACAATGAGCCATGACACCTTTCATCACAATGATCCATGGCCCTTGTCATCACAATGCTCCCTGGTGCACGTCATCACAAAGATCCATGACCACTTTCAGCACAATGCTCCATGACCCCTTTCATCAAAATTCTTCATGACTATTTTCATCACAATGCTCCATGAGCCCTGTCATTAAAATGCTCCCTGACCCCTGTCATCACCATGATCCATGGCCCTTGTCATCACAGTGCTCCTTCGCTCTTGTCGTAACAATGCTCCATGATCCCTGTCATCACAATGATCCATGATTCCTTTCATCACAATTCTCCTTTTCCCCTTTCATTACAATGATCCCTGGAGTTTGTCAAAACAATGCTCCTCGATTCCCTGTAATCACAATGATCCATGACCCCTTTCATGACAATGCTCCATTACCCCACTAATCACAATGATCCATGGTGATTGTCATCAGAATGCTCCATGACCCTTGTCATCACAATGCTCCAGGTCGTTGTAATCACAATGTTCCATGACCCCTTTCACCACAAAGCTCCAAGATCCCTGTCATCACAATGCCCCATGACTCCTATCATCACAATGCTCCATGGCACTTGTCCTCACAATGCTCCATGACCCCTGTCATCACAATGCTCCATAGCGCTTTTCATCACAGTCCTCCATGACCACGTTCATCACAATGCTCCATGACCATTTTCATCACAATTCTCCATGACCACTTTCATCACAATGCCCCATGAACTCTGTCATCACAATGCTCCATGGCCCTTGTCATCACAATTCTCCATGACCCCTGTCATCACAATTCTCCATGGCCCTTGTCATCACAGTGCTCCATGGCGCTTGTCATCACAATGATCCAGAGCCTTAGTTCCTGAGTTGGGAGTAGTATCATTGCCTCAATTAGGGAAAATGTCAGTGACTGAGTTGGGAGTAGTGTGAGGGCCCTTGTTAGGGACACTGTCAGTGCCAGAGTTAGGTGTAGTGTTAGGGTTTTAGTTACGTACACTGTCAGAGCCTGAGTTGGGAATAGTGTCAGGGCCTTAGTTATGGACTGTGTCATTGGCTGAGTTAGGAGTAGTGTCAGGGCCTTAGTTAGGAGTAGCATCAGTACCTTCGTTAGGTATTGTATCAGCGCCTCAGTTAGGAATAGATTCAGGGCCTTATTTTGGGACAGTGTAGGTGCCTGAGTTAGGAGTTTTGTCGGCCTTAGTTAGGGACCTTTTCAGGGCCTGAGTTAGGAGTAATGTCAGTGCCTTCCTTAGGTATTGTATCAGTGCCTGAGTTAGGAATAGTGTCAAGGCCTTAGTTAGGGACATTGCCAGGGCATGATTTAGGAGGAGTGTTAGGGTGTGAGTTATGAACAGTGTCAGGGCCTTTGTTAGTGACAGTGTCACTTCCTGAGTTAGGAGTAGAGTCAGGGCCTAAGTTAGGGACAGTGCCAGTGCTGAGTTCGTAGTAGTATCAGGGCCTTAGTTAGAGACAGTGTCAGGGCCTGAGTTAGGAGTAGTGTCAGAGGCTTTGTTAGGGACAGTGTCAGTGCCTGAGTTGAGAGTAGCGTCACAGCTTTAGTTAGGGCCAGTGTCTGGGCCTTAGTTAAGACCAGTGTCAGGGCCTATGATAGGAATCAGATCAGGGCCTGTGTTACGAGTAGTGTCAGGGCCTTAGTTAAGGACAGTGTCAGGGCCTAAGTCCTGATTATTACTAACTTTCCTGACTAAGGATTTTTGACACTACTGCTAATTCAGGTCCTGATAATATCCCTTACTAAGGCAATGACCCTTTCCCTGGCTATGGCCCTGAACTTCTCCTAAGTCAGGCCCTGATACTGTCCCTAACAATGGCCCTGACACTACACCTAACTTCGGCCCCGAAATGATACCTAACAAAGGCTTTGTTGCTAGTCCAAACTAAAGCCCTAAAATTGGTCTTAAATAAGGCCTTGACACTAATCCTAACTCAGGCCCTAACACTGTCCCTAGCTAAGGCCCTGACAGTACGCCTAACTCAGGCCCTCGTACGAATCCTAACAATGGCTCTGATGCTAGTCCAAACTAAGGGCCTGAAATTGGTCCTAAATAAGGCCTTGACACGAATCGTAACTCAGGCCCTAGCACTGTCCCTAACTAGGTCTCTGACAGTACACCTAACTCAGACCCTGACACTGTCCCTAAGCAAGGCCCTGACACTACTCCTCAGTCCCTTACACTGTACCTAACAAAGTCACTGATGCTAGGCCTAACTCAGGCCCTGAAACTGTCTGTAACTAAGGCCCTGCTGCCATCAGTATGTAAAGTCCTGACATTATGCTGAGCTAATATCCTGACCTATGTCTTTCCAAGGTCCTGAAACTGTCCCAAAGTAAGCCCTGACGCTGTCCGTAAATGAAGACCTGAGGCTGTCCCTAACTCAGGCCCTGAAGCTTTCCTTAACTGAAGCCTTGAAGCTGTGACTAACTCAGGCCCTGATCATGTATTTCACGAAGACCTTAATGCTGATCCAGCAAAGACGCTGATGCTGCTCCAAAGTCATGCCTTGACAGTGTGCCCAGCAAAGGGCCTGACGCTAGGCCTCACTCAGGCCCTGTCGCTCTCCCGAAGTCAGGTCCTGACACTGTCACTAACTAAGGCCCTGACTCTACTCCTAACTCAGTCCCGTACATTGTACCTAACAAAGGCTCTGATGCTAGTCATAACTCAAGGCCTGACACTGTCTCTAACTAAGGGCTGCTGCCATCAATATCTAAAGTCGTGACATTATCCGGAGCTAATATCCTGACCCATGTCTTACCAAGGTCCTGAAACTGTCCCAAAGTAAGCCCTGACGCTGTCCCTAAGTGAGGCCCTGCAACTTTCCCTAATTAACTCAGGCCTTAATGCTGTGACTAACTCAGAACCTGGTCATGTCTTTAACTAAGACCCTAAGGCTGATCCAACAGAGGCCCTGAGGCTGCTCCTAAGTCATGCCCTGACAGTGTCCCCAGCTAAGGGTCTGATGCTAGGCCTCACTCAGACCCTATCACTCTCCCTAAGTCAGGCTCTGATGCTGTCCCTACCTGAAGCCCTAACACTGGTTCTGAATAAGGCCCTGAGAGTCTCAGTAACAAAGGTCTTCACACTATCCTTAGGTCATTTCCTGACACTATCCCTACATGCTAAACTGACACTGTCACTAGCTAATGTCCTGCCTCTTATGCTAACTGAAGCCCTTAGGTTGTGCCTGCCTCAGGCACTGAATTTAGTCCCAAGACCGTGAAACTGTCCCGAACTAAGGCCTAGATGCTCGTCCTACATCTGGCCCTGACACTGTCCCTAACTAAGGCCCTAACACTATTGCTAACTGAGGACCTGACACTGGACCTATCAGGGGCCCGCTACTCCTAACTAACGCCTTGACACTGTCCCTTACTTAGGCCCTGCTACCATCAATATCTAAAGTCCTGACATTATCCTGAGCTAATATCCTAACTCATCTCTTACCAAGGTCCTGAAACTCTCCCTAAGGAAGCCCAGATGCTCTCCCTAAGTGAGGCCTTGAGGCTGTCCCTAACAGAGGCCCTGATAATATCTTTTTTTTTTTTTAAATTTTATTTATTTATTTATTTATGGCTGTGTTGGGTCTTCGCTTCTGTGCGAGGGCTCTCTCCAGTTGCGGCAAGTGGGGGCCACTCTTCATTGCGGTGCGCGGGCCTCTCACCATCGCGGCCTCTCTTGTTGCGGAGCTCAGGCTCCAGACGCGCAGGCTCAGCAGCTCTCGCCCGCGGGCCTAGCTGCCCCGTGGCATGTGGGATCTTCCCAGACCAGGGCTCGAACCCGTGTCCCCTGCATTGGCAGGCAGACTCCCAACCACTGCGCCACCAGGGAAGCCCCTGATAATATCTTTAACATAGCACCTGAGGCTGATCCTACCATGGCTCTTATGTTGCTCCTAAGTCATGCCCTGACACTGTCCCTAGCTAAGGCCCTGACGCTAGGCCTCACTCAGGCCCTGTCGCTCTCCCTAAGTCAGGCTCTGACGCTGTCCCTACCTGAAGCCCTGACACTCACTGGTCCTTAATTAGGCCCTGATGCTCTAAGTAACCAAGGTCTTGACACTATCCCTAGGTCATTTCCTGACACTATCCCTAGATCTTAACCTAACATTCTCTTTAGCTAATGTCGAGATTAGCTAAAGAGATTCTTTAGAACGAGATTGTTTCATCTTCTGAATATGGTTTTCTTAAAAACATAATTTTTATAGTGTTACTAACTTTAAACAAAATGTACTCAACTGCTGTGGAATAGTCCTTCATAGGAGCGTGCATGGTTCACTTCTGCATCCGCTTGTGGTGGTGTTCAAGTTGCTTTCAGCTGTAGATCCTCTTATGCTAGCTAAATCTGTGATTCTGTCCCTAAATGAGGCCCTGAAGTTAGGTCCGAGGCCGTGAACCTGTCCCTAACTGAGGCCTGGGGGCTCGTCCTAACGCAGGTCCTGACATTGTCCCTAACTAAGGCCCTGACACTACACCTAACTCCGTCACTGACACCGTACCTAACAAAGGCTCTGATGCTAGTCCGAACTTAGGCCTGACACTGCCTCTAACTAAGGCCCTGCTGTCGTCAATATCTGAACACCTGACATTATCCTGAGCTAATACCCTGACCCATGTCTTACCAAGGTCCTGAAACTTTCCCAAAGTAAGCCCTGACGCTGTCCCTAAGTGACACCTTGAGGCTGTCCCTAACAGAGGCCCTGATAATATCTTTAACGAAGACACTAATGCTGATCCTACAGAGACCTTTATGCTGCTCCTAAGTCATGCCCTGATACTGTCCCTTACTCAGGCCCCAAAGATAGGCCTCACTTAGGCCCTGTTGCTGTACCTTAGTTAGGCTCTGACGCTGTCCGTACATCAAGCCCTGGCACTGGTCTTGATTAAGGCCCTCACGCTGCTGCTAACTAAGGCCCTGATGCTCTCAATGACTAAGGTCTTCTCGTTATCCCTTGGTCAT
This sequence comes from Balaenoptera physalus, assembly GCF_965194825.1. Classification (NCBI taxonomy): domain Eukaryota; kingdom Metazoa; phylum Chordata; class Mammalia; order Artiodactyla; family Balaenopteridae; genus Balaenoptera; species Balaenoptera physalus. The sequence continues at coordinate 75,422 of NW_028125198.1, forward strand.
TTCCTTTCACTATCTCTGGCCTGGAACCTGACTCTGTCCCGAGATAATCTCCTGCATCTTATGCTGACTGAAACCCTAATGCTCTCCCTAACTAAGTCCCTGACTACTCCTAACTAAGGCCATGACACTGTCTCTAACAAAGGCCCAGAATCTGTCCCTAATATAGGCCCTGCTGCCAGCTATAACTAAACTCCTGACACTCTCCTGAGATAATATCCTGACCCATTTCTAACCAAGGTCTTGACACTCTCCCTAAGAAAGCCCTGTCGCTGTCTTTAAGTGAAGACCTGTGGCTGTCCGTAACTCAGGCCCTGAAGCTTTCCCTAACTGAGGCCTTGACGCTGTGACTAACTAGGGCTCTGGTCATCTTTAACTAAGAGCCTAAAGCTGATCCAACAAAGGCACTGATGCTGCTCCTAAGTCACTCCCTGACAGTGTCCCCAGCTGAGGGCCTGACATTAGGCCTCACTCAGACCCTGTCGCTCTCCCTAAGTCAGGCCCTGATACTGTCCCTAGCTGAAGCCCTAACACTGGTTCTGAATAAGGCCCTGATATTCTCAGTAACCAAGGTCTTCACACTATCCTTAGGTCGTTTCCTGACACGATTCCTAGCCTTCACCCTAACCCTGTCCCGAGTTACTATCCTACGTCTTATGCTAACTAAAGACCTTATGCTGTGCCTATCTCAGGCACTGAATTTAGTCCCAAGACCGCTAGGCTGTCCCTCACTGGGCTCCATGCCCTTATCGTCACAATGTTCCGTGACCACTGTCATCACAATGCTCCACGCCCTTATCATCACAATGCCCCATGACCCCTGTCATCACAACGCTCCATGACCCCTTCCATCACAATGCTCCGTGACCCCTTTCATCAAAATGCGCCATGACCATTGTCATCACAATGCTCCATGACCCCTGGCATCCCAAAGCTCCATGACCACTCTTATCGCAATGCTTCATGACCCTTGTCATCGCAATGCTACATACCATTGTCATCACAATGCTCCATACCCCATGTCATCACATTGGCCCATGACCCTTGTCTCACAATGTTCCATGCTCTAGTGATCACAATGCTCCATTACCCTTGTCATCACAATGCCCCGTGAACCCTGTCATCACAATTCTCCAGGCCCCCTGTCATCACAATGAGCCATGACACCTTTCATCACAATGATCCATGGCCCTTGTCATCACAATGCTCCCTGGTGCACTTCATCACAAAGATCCATGACCACTTTCAGCACAATGCTCCATGACCCCTTTCATCAAAATTCTTCATGACTATTTTCATCACAATGCTCCATGAGCCCTGTCATTAAAATGCTCCCTGACCCCTGTCATCACCATGATCCATGGCCCTTGTCATCACAGTGCTCCTTCGCTCTTGTTGTAACAATGCTCCATGATCCCTGTCATCACAATGATCCATGATTCCTTTCATCACAATTCTCCTTTTCCCCTTTCATTACAATGATCCCTGGAGTTTGTCAAAACAATGCTCCTCGATTCCCTGTAATCACAATGATCCATGACCCCTTTCATGACAATGCTCCATTACCCCACTAATCACAATGATCCATGGTGATTGTCATCAGAATGCTCCATGACCCTTGTCATCACAATGCTCCAGGTCGTTGTAATCACAATGTTCCATGACCCCTTTCACCACAAAGCTCCAAGATCCCTGTCATCACAATGCCCCATGACTCCTATCATCACAATGCTCCATGGCACTTGTCCTCACAATGCTCCATGACCCCTGTCATCACAATGCTCCATAGCGCTTTTCATCACAGTCCTCCATGACCACGTTCATCACAATGCTCCATGACCATTTTCATCACAATTCTCCATGACCACTTTCATCACAATGCCCCATGAACTCTGTCATCACAATGCTCCATGGCCCTTGTCATCACAATTCTCCATGACCCCTGTCATCACAATTCTCCATGGCCCTTGTCATCACAGTGCTCCATGGCGCTTGTCATCACAATGATCCAGAGCCTTAGTTCCTGAGTTGGGAGTAGTATCATTGCCTCAATTAGGGAAAATGTCAGTGACTGAGTTGGGAGTAGTGTGAGGGCCCTTGTTAGGGACACTGTCAGTGCCAGAGTTAGGTGTAGTGTTAGGGTTTTAGTTACGTACACTGTCAGAGCCTGAGTTGGGAATAGTGTCAGGGCCTTAGTTATGGACTGTGTCATTGGCTGAGTTAGGAGTAGTGTCAGGGCCTTAGTTAGGAGTAGCATCAGTACCTTCGTTAGGTATTGTATCAGCGCCTCAGTTAGGAATAGATTCAGGGCCTTATTTTGGGACAGTGTAGGTGCCTGAGTTAGGAGTTTTGTCGGCCTTAGTTAGGGACCTTTTCAGGGCCTGAGTTAGGAGTAATGTCAGGGCCTTCCTTAGGTATTGTATCAGTGCCTGAGTTAGGAATAGTGTCAAGGCCTTAGTTAGGGACATTGCCAGGGCATGATTTAGGAGGAGTGTTAGGGTGTGAGTTATGAACAGTGTCAGGGCCTTTGTTAGTGACAGTGTCACTTCCTGAGTTAGGAGTAGAGTCAGGGCCTAAGTTAGGGACAGTGCCAGTGCTGAGTTCGTAGTAGTATCAGGGCCTTAGTTAGAGACAGTGTCAGGGCCTGAGTTAGGAGTAGTGTCAGAGGCTTTGTTAGGGACAGTGTCAGTGCCTGAGTTGAGAGTAGCGTCACAGCTTTAGTTAGGGCCAGTGTCTGGGCCTTAGTTAAGACCAGTGTCAGGGCCTATGATAGGAATCAGATCAGGGCCTGTGTTACGAGTAGTGTCAGGGCCTTAGTTAAGGACAGTGTCAGGGCCTAAGTCCTGATTATTACTAACTTTCCTGACTAAGGATTTTTGACACTACTGCTAATTCAGGTCCTGATAATATCCCTTACTAAGGCAATGACCCTTTCCCTGGCTATGGCCCTGAACTTCTCCTAAGTCAGGCCCTGATACTGTCCCTAACAATGGCCCTGACACTACACCTAACTTCGGCCCCGAAATGATACCTAACAAAGGCTTTGTTGCTAGTCCAAACTAAAGCCCTAAAATTGGTCTTAAATAAGGCCTTGACACTAATCCTAACTCAGGCCCTAACACTGTCCCTAGCTAAGGCCCTGACAGTACGCCTAACTCAGGCCCTCGTACGAATCCTAACAATGGCTCTGATGCTAGTCCAAACTAAGGGCCTGAAATTGGTCCTAAATAAGGCCTTGACACGAATCGTAACTCAGGCCCTAGCACTGTCCCTAACTAGGTCTCTGACAGTACACCTAACTCAGACCCTGACACTGTCCCTAAGCAAGGCCCTGACACTACTCCTCAGTCCCTTACACTGTACCTAACAAAGTCACTGATGCTAGGCCTAACTCAGGCCCTGAAACTGTCTGTAACTAAGGCCCTGCTGCCATCAGTATGTAAAGTCCTGACATTATGCTGAGCTAATATCCTGACCTATGTCTTTCCAAGGTCCTGAAACTGTCCCAAAGTAAGCCCTGACGCTGTCCGTAAATGAAGACCTGAGGCTGTCCCTAACTCAGGCCCTGAAGCTTTCCTTAACTGAAGCCTTGAAGCTGTGACTAACTCAGGCCCTGATCATGTATTTCACGAAGACCTTAATGCTGATCCAGCAAAGACGCTGATGCTGCTCCAAAGTCATGCCTTGACAGTGTGCCCAGCAAAGGGCCTGACGCTAGGCCTCACTCAGGCCCTGTCGCTCTCCCGAAGTCAGGTCCTGACACTGTCACTAACTAAGGCCCTGACTCTACTCCTAACTCAGTCCCGTACATTGTACCTAACAAAGGCTCTGATGCTAGTCATAACTCAAGGCCTGACACTGTCTCTAACTAAGGGCTGCTGCCATCAATATCTAAAGTCCTGACATTATCCGGAGCTAATATCCTGACCCATGTCTTACCAAGGTCCTGAAACTGTCCCAAAGTAAGCCCTGACGCTGTCCCTAAGTGAGGCCCTGCAACTTTCCCTAATTAACTCAGGCCTTAATGCTGTGACTAACTCAGAACCTGGTCATGTCTTTAACTAAGACCCTAAGGCTGATCCAACAGAGGCCCTGAGGCTGCTCCTAAGTCATGCCCTGACAGTGTCCCCAGCTAAGGGTCTGATGCTAGGCCTCACTCAGACCCTATCACTCTCCCTAAGTCAGGCTCTGATGCTGTCCCTACCTGAAGCCCTAACACTGGTTCTGAATAAGGCCCTGAGAGTCTCAGTAACAAAGGTCTTCACACTATCCTTAGGTCATTTCCTGACACTATCCCTACATGCTAAACTGACACTGTCACTAGCTAATGTCCTGCCTCTTATGCTAACTGAAGCCCTTAGGTTGTGCCTGCCTCAGGCACTGAATTTAGTCCCAAGACCGTGAAACTGTCCCGAACTAAGGCCTAGATGCTCGTCCTACATCTGGCCCTGACACTGTCCCTAACTAAGGCCCTAACACTATTGCTAACTGAGGACCTGACACTGGACCTATCAGGGGCCCGCTACTCCTAACTAACGCCTTGACACTGTCCCTTACTTAGGCCCTGCTACCATCAATATCTAAAGTCCTGACATTATCCTGAGCTAATATCCTAACTCATCTCTTACCAAGGTCCTGAAACTCTCCCTAAGGAAGCCCAGATGCTCTCCCTAAGTGAGGCCTTGAGGCTGTCCCTAACAGAGGCCCTGATAATATCTTTTTTTTTTTTTTAATTTTATTTATTTATTTATTTATGGCTGTGTTGGGTCTTCGCTTCTGTGCGAGGGCTCTCTCCAGTTGCGGCAAGTGGGGGCCACTCTTCATTGCGGTGCGCGGGCCTCTCACCATCGCAGCCTCTCTTGTTGCGGAGCTCAGGCTCCAGACGCGCAGGCTCAGCAGCTCTCGCCCCCGGGCCTAGCTGCCCCGTGGCATGTGGGATCTTCCCAGACCAGGGCTCGAACCCGTGTCCCCTGCATTGGCAGGCAGACTCCCAACCACTGCGCCACCAGGGAAGCCCCTGATAATATCTTTAACATAGCACCTGAGGCTGATCCTACCATGGCTCTTATGTTGCTCCTAAGTCATGCCCTGACACTGTCCCTAGCTAAGGCCCTGACGCTAGGCCTCACTCAGGCCCTGTCGCTCTCCCTAAGTCAGGCTCTGACGCTGTCCCTACCTGAAGCCCTGACACTCACTGGTCCTTAATTAGGCCCTGATGCTCTAAGTAACCAAGGTCTTGACACTATCCCTAGGTCATTTCCTGACACTATCCCTAGATCTTAACCTAACATTCTCTTTAGCTAATGTCGAGATTAGCTAAAGAGATTCTTTAGAACGAGATTGTTTCATCTTCTGAATATGGTTTTCTTAAAAACATAATTTTTATAGTGTTACTAACTTTAAACAAAATGTACTCAACTGCTGTGGAATAGTCCTTCATAGGAGCGTGCATGGTTCACTTCTGCATCCGCTTGTGGTGGTGTTCAAGTTGCTTTCAGCTGTAGATCCTCTTATGCTAGCTAAATCTGTGATTCTGTCCCTAAATGAGGCCCTGAAGTTAGGTTCGAGGCCGTGAACCTGTCCCTAACTGAGGCCTGGGGGCTCGTCCTAACGCAGGTCCTGACATTGTCCCTAACTAAGGCCCTGACACTACACCTAACTCCGTCACTGACACCGTACCTAACAAAGGCTCTGATGCTAGTCCGAACTTAGGCCTGACACTGCCTCTAACTAAGGCCCTGCTGTCGTCAATATCTGAACACCTGACATTATCCTGAGCTAATACCCTGACCCATGTCTTACCAAGGTCCTGAAACTTTCCCAAAGTAAGCCCTGACGCTGTCCCTAAGTGACACCTTGAGGCTGTCCCTAACAGAGGCCCTGATAATATCTTTAACGAAGACCCTAATGCTGATCCTACAGAGACCTTTATGCTGCTCCTAAGTCATGCCCTGATACTGTCCCTTACTCAGGCCCCAAAGATAGGCCTCACTTAGGCCCTGTTGCTGTACCTTAGTTAGGCTCTGACGCTGTCCGTACATCAAGCCCTGGCACTGGTCTTGATTAAGGCCCTCACGCTGCTGCTAACTAAGGCCCTGATGCTCTCAATGACTAAGGTCTTCTCGTTATCCCTTGGTCATTTCCTTTCACTATCTCTGGCCTGGAACCTGACTCTGTCCCGAGATAATCTCCTGCATCTTATGCTGACTGAAACCCTAATGCTCTCCCTAACTAAGTCCCTGACTACTCCTAACTAAGGCCATGACACTGTCTCTAACAAAGGCCCAGAATCTGTCCCTAATATAGGCCCTGCTGCCAGCTATAACTAAACTCCTGACACTCTCCTGAGATAATATCCTGACCCATTTCTAACCAAGGTCTTGACACTCTCCCTAAGAAAGCCCTGTCGCTGTCTTTAAGTGAAGACCTGTGGCTGTCCGTAACTCAGGCCCTGAAGCTTTCCCTAACTGAGGCCTTGACGCTGTGACTAACTAGGGCTCTGGTCATCTTTAACTAAGAGCCTAAAGCTGATCCAACAAAGGCACTGATGCTGCTCCTAAGTCACTCCCTGACAGTGTCCCCAGCTGAGGGCCTGACATTAGGCCTCACTCAGACCCTGTCGCTCTCCCTAAGTCAGGCCCTGATACTGTCCCTAGCTGAAGCCCTAACACTGGTTCTGAATAAGGCCCTGATATTCTCAGTAACCAAGGTCTTCACACTATCCTTAGGTCGTTTCCTGACACGATTCCTAGCCTTCACCCTAACCCTGTCCCGAGTTACTATCCTACGTCTTATGCTAACTAAAGACCTTATGCTGTGCCTATCTCAGGCACTGAATTTAGTCCCAAGACCGCTAGACTGTCCCTCACTGGGCTCCATGCCCTTATCGTCACAATGTTCCGTGACCACTGTCATCACAATGCTCCACGCCCTTATCATCACAATGCCCCATGACCCCTGTCATCACAACGCTCCATGACCCCTTCCATCACAATGCTCCGTGACCCCTTTCATCAAAATGCGCCATGACCATTGTCATCACAATGCTCCATGACCCCTGGCATCCCAAAGCTCCATGACCACTCTTATCGCAATGCTTCATGACCCTTGTCATCGCAATGCTACATACCATTGTCATCACAATGCTCCATACCCCATGTCATCACATTGGCCCATGACCCTTGTCTCACAATGTTCCATGCTCTAGTGATCACAATGCTCCATTACCCTTGTCATCACAATGCCCCGTGAACCCTGTCATCACAATTCTCCAGGCCCCCTGTCATCACAATGAGCCATGACACCTTTCATCACAATGATCCATGGCCCTTGTCATCACAATGCTCCCTGGTGCACGTCATCACAAAGATCCATGACCACTTTCAGCACAATGCTCCATGACCCCTTTCATCAAAATTCTTCATGACTATTTTCATCACAATGCTCCATGAGCCCTGTCATTAAAATGCTCCCTGACCCCTGTCATCACCATGATCCATGGCCCTTGTCATCACAGTGCTCCTTCGCTCTTGTCGTAACAATGCTCCATGATCCCTGTCATCACAATGATCCATGATTCCTTTCATCACAATTCTCCTTTTCCCCTTTCATTACAATGATCCCTGGAGTTTGTCAAAACAATGCTCCTCGATTCCCTGTAATCACAATGATCCATGACCCCTTTCATGACAATGCTCCATTACCCCACTAATCACAATGATCCATGGTGATTGTCATCAGAATGCTCCATGACCCTTGTCATCACAATGCTCCAGGTCGTTGTAATCACAATGTTCCATGACCCCTTTCACCACAAAGCTCCAAGATCCCTGTCATCACAATGCCCCATGACTCCTATCATCACAATGCTCCATGGCACTTGTCCTCACAATGCTCCATGACCCCTGTCATCACAATGCTCCATAGCGCTTTTCATCACAGTCCTCCATGACCACGTTCATCACAATGCTCCATGACCATTTTCATCACAATTCTCCATGACCACTTTCATCACAATGCCCCATGAACTCTGTCATCACAATGCTCCATGGCCCTTGTCATCACAATTCTCCATGACCCCTGTCATCACAATTCTCCATGGCCCTTGTCATCACAGTGCTCCATGGCGCTTGTCATCACAATGATCCAGAGCCTTAGTTCCTGAGTTGGGAGTAGTATCATTGCCTCAATTAGGGAAAATGTCAGTGACTGAGTTGGGAGTAGTGTGAGGGCCCTTGTTAGGGACACTGTCAGTGCCAGAGTTAGGTGTAGTGTTAGGGTTTTAGTTACGTACACTGTCAGAGCCTGAGTTGGGAATAGTGTCAGGGCCTTAGTTATGGACTGTGTCATTGGCTGAGTTAGGAGTAGTGTCAGGGCCTTAGTTAGGAGTAGCATCAGTACCTTCGTTAGGTATTGTATCAGCGCCTCAGTTAGGAATAGATTCAGGGCCTTATTTTGGGACAGTGTAGGTGCCTGAGTTAGGAGTTTTGTCGGCCTTAGTTAGGGACCTTTTCAGGGCCTGAGTTAGGAGTAATGTCAGGGCCTTCCTTAGGTATTGTATCAGTGCCTGAGTTAGGAATAGTGTCAAGGCCTTAGTTAGGGACATTGCCAGGGCATGATTTAGGAGGAGTGTTAGGGTGTGAGTTATGAACAGTGTCAGGGCCTTTGTTAGTGACAGTGTCACTTCCTGAGTTAGGAGTAGAGTCAGGGCCTAAGTTAGGGACAGTGCCAGTGCTGAGTTCGTAGTAGTATCAGGGCCTTAGTTAGAGACAGTGTCAGGGCCTGAGTTAGGAGTAGTGTCAGAGGCTTTGTTAGGGACAGTGTCAGTGCCTGAGTTGAGAGTAGCGTCACAGCTTTAGTTAGGGCCAGTGTCTGGGCCTTAGTTAAGACCAGTGTCAGGGCCTATGATAGGAATCAGATCAGGGCCTGTGTTACGAGTAGTGTCAGGGCCTTAGTTAAGGACAGTGTCAGGGCCTAAGTCCTGATTATTACTAACTTTCCTGACTAAGGATTTTTGACACTACTGCTAATTCAGGTCCTGATAATATCCCTTACTAAGGCAATGACCCTTTCCCTGGCTATGGCCCTGAACTTCTCCTAAGTCAGGCCCTGATACTGTCCCTAACAATGGCCCTGACACTACACCTAACTTCGGCCCCGAAATGATACCTAACAAAGGCTTTGTTGCTAGTCCAAACTAAAGCCCTAAAATTGGTCTTAAATAAGGCCTTGACACTAATCCTAACTCAGGCCCTAACACTGTCCCTAGCTAAGGCCCTGACAGTACGCCTAACTCAGGCCCTCGTACGAATCCTAACAATGGCTCTGATGCTAGTCCAAACTAAGGGCCTGAAATTGGTCCTAAATAAGGCCTTGACACGAATCGTAACTCAGGCCCTAGCACTGTCCCTAACTAGGTCTCTGACAGTACACCTAACTCAGACCCTGACACTGTCCCTAAGCAAGGCCCTGACACTACTCCTCAGTCCCTTACACTGTACCTAACAAAGTCACTGATGCTAGGCCTAACTCAGGCCCTGAAACTGTCTGTAACTAAGGCCCTGCTGCCATCAGTATGTAAAGTCCTGACATTATGCTGAGCTAATATCCTGACCTATGTCTTTCCAAGGTCCTGAAACTGTCCCAAAGTAAGCCCTGACGCTGTCCGTAAATGAAGACCTGAGGCTGTCCCTAACTCAGGCCCTGAAGCTTTCCTTAACTGAAGCCTTGAAGCTGTGACTAACTCAGGCCCTGATCATGTATTTCACGAAGACCTTAATGCTGATCCAGCAAAGACGCTGATGCTGCTCCAAAGTCATGCCTTGACAGTGTGCCCAGCAAAGGGCCTGACGCTAGGCCTCACTCAGGCCCTGTCGCTCTCCCGAAGTCAGGTCCTGACACTGTCACTAACTAAGGCCCTGACTCTACTCCTAACTCAGTCCCGTACATTGTACCTAACAAAGGCTCTGATGCTAGTCATAACTCAAGGCCTGACACTGTCTCTAACTAAGGGCTGCTGCCATCAATATCTAAAGTCCTGACATTATCCGGAGCTAATATCCTGACCCATGTCTTACCAAGGTCCTGAAACTGTCCCAAAGTAAGCCCTGACGCTGTCCCTAAGTGAGGCCCTGCAACTTTCCCTAATTAACTCAGGCCTTAATGCTGTGACTAACTCAGAACCTGGTCATGTCTTTAACTAAGACCCTAAGGCTGATCCAACAGAGGCCCTGAGGCTGCTCCTAAGTCATGCCCTGACAGTGTCCCCAGCTAAGGGTCTGATGCTAGGCCTCACTCAGACCCTATCACTCTCCCTAAGTCAGGCTCTGATGCTGTCCCTACCTGAAGCCCTAACACTGGTTCTGAATAAGGCCCTGAGAGTCTCAGTAACAAAGGTCTTCACACTATCCTTAGGTCATTTCCTGACACTATCCCTACATGCTAAACTGACACTGTCACTAGCTAATGTCCTGCCTCTTATGCTAACTGAAGCCCTTAGGTTGTGCCTGCCTCAGGCACTGAATTTAGTCCCAAGACCGTGAAACTGTCCCGAACTAAGGCCTAGATGCTCGTCCTACATCTGGCCCTGACACTGTCCCTAACTAAGGCCCTAACAGTATTGCTAACTGAGGACCTGACACTGGACCTATCAGGGGCCCGCTACTCCTAACTAACGCCTTGACACTGTCCCTTACTTAGGCCCTGCTACCATCAATATCTAAAGTCCTGACATTATCCTGAGCTAATATCCTAACTCATCTCTTACCAAGGTCCTGAAACTCTCCCTAAGGAAGCCCAGATGCTCTCCCTAAGTGAGGCCTTGAGGCTGTCCCTAACAGAGGCCCTGATAATATCTTTTTTTTTTTTTAAATTTTATTATTTATTTATTTATGGCTGTGTTGGGTCTTCGCTTCTGTGCGAGGGCTCTCTCCAGTTGCGGCAAGTGGGGGCCACTCTTCATTGCGGTGCGCGGGCCTCTCACCATCGCGGCCTCTCTTGTTGCGGAGCTCAGGCTCCAGACGCGCAGGCTCAGCAGCTCTCGCCCCCGGGCCTAGCTGCCCCGTGGCATGTGGGATCTTCCCAGACCAGGGCTCGAACCCGTGTCCCCTGCATTGGCAGGCAGACTCCCAACCACTGCGCCACCAGGGAAGCCCCTGATAATATCTTTAACATAGCACCTGAGGCTGATCCTACCATGGCTCTTATGTTGCTCCTAAGTCATGCCCTGACACTGTCCCTAGCTAAGGCCCTGACGCTAGGCCTCACTCAGGCCCTGTCGCTCTCCCTAAGTCAGGCTCTGACGCTGTCCCTACCTGAAGCCCTGACACTCACTGGTCCTTAATTAGGCCCTGATGCTCTAAGTAACCAAGGTCTTGACACTATCCCTAGGTCATTTCCTGACACTATCCCTAGATCTTAACCTAACATTCTCTTTAGCTAATGTCGAGATTAGCTAAAGAGATTCTTTAGAACGAGATTGTTTCATCTTCTGAATATGGTTTTCTTAAAAACATAATTTTTATAGTGTTACTAACTTTAAACAAAATGTACTCAACTGCTGTGGAATAGTCCTTCATAGGAGCGTGCATGGTTCACTTCTGCATCCGCTTGTGGTGGTGTTCAAGTTGCTTTCAGCTGTAGATCCTCTTATGCTAGCTAAATCTGTGATTCTGTCCCTAAATGAGGCCCTGAAGTTAGGTCCGAGGCCGTGAACCTGTCCCTAACTGAGGCCTGGGGGCTCGTCCTAACGCAGGTCCTGACATTGTCCCTAACTAAGGCCCTGACACTACACCTAACTCCGTCACTGACACCGTACCTAACAAAGGCTCTGATGCTAGTCCGAACTTAGGCCTGACACTGCCTCTAACTAAGGCCCTGCTGTCGTCAATATCTGAACACCTGACATTATCCTGAGCTAATACCCTGACCCATGTCTTACCAAGGTCCTGAAACTTTCCCAAAGTAAGCCCTGACGCTGTCCCTAAGTGACACCTTGAGGCTGTCCCTAACAGAGGCCCTGATAATATCTTTAACGAAGACACTAATGCTGATCCTACAGAGACCTTTATGCTGCTCCTAAGTCATGCCCTGATACTGTCCCTTACTCAGGCCCCAAAGATAGGCCTCACTTAGGCCCTGTTGCTGTACCTTAGTTAGGCTCTGACGCTGTCCGTACATCAAGCCCTGGCACTGGTCTTGATTAAGGCCCTCACGCTGCTGCTAACTAAGGCCCTGATGCTCTCAATGACTAAGGTCTTCTCGTTATCCCTTGGTCATTTCCTTTCACTATCTCTGGCCTGGAACCTGACTCTGTCCCGAGATAATCTCCTGCATCTTATGCTGACTGAAACCCTAATGCTCTCCCTAACTAAGTCCCTGACTACTCCTAACTAAGGCCATGACACTGTCTCTAACAAAGGCCCAGAATCTGTCCCTAATATAGGCCCTGCTGCCAGCTATAACTAAACTCCTGACACTCTCCTGAGATAATATCCTGACCCATTTCTAACCAAGGTCTTGACACTCTCCCTAAGAAAGCCCTGTCGCTGTCTTTAAGTGAAGACCTGTGGCTGTCCGTAACTCAGGCCCTGAAGCTTTCCCTAACTGAGGCCTTGACGCTGTGACTAACTAGGGCTCTGGTCATCTTTAACTAAGAGCCTAAAGCTGATCCAACAAAGGCACTGATGCTGCTCCTAAGTCACTCCCTGACAGTGTCCCCAGCTGAGGGCCTGACATTAGGCCTCACTCAGACCCTGTCGCTCTCCCTAAGTCAGGCCCTGATACTGTCCCTAGCTGAAGCCCTAACACTGGTTCTGAATAAGGCCCTGATATTCTCAGTAACCAAGGTCTTCACACTATCCTTAGGTCGTTTCCTGACACGATTCCTAGCCTTCACCCTAACCCTGTCCCGAGTTACTATCCTACGTCTTATGCTAACTAAAGACCTTATGCTGTGCCTATCTCAGGCACTGAATTTAGTCCCAAGACCGCTAGACTGTCCCTCACTGGGCTCCATGCCCTTATCGTCACAATGTTCCGTGACCACTGTCATCACAATGCTCCACGCCCTTATCATCACAATGCCCCATGACCCCTGTCATCACAACGCTCCATGACCCCTTCCATCACAATGCTCCGTGACCCCTTTCATCAAAATGCGCCATGACCATTGTCATCACAATGCTCCATGACCCCTGGCATCCCAAAGCTCCATGACCACTCTTATCGCAATGCTTCATGACCCTTGTCATCGCAATGCTACATACCATTGTCATCACAATGCTCCATACCCCATGTCATCACATTGGCCCATGACCCTTGTCTCACAATGTTCCATGCTCTAGTGATCACAATGCTCCATTACCCTTGTCATCACAATGCCCCGTGAACCCTGTCATCACAATTCTCCAGGCCCCCTGTCATCACAATGAGCCATGACACCTTTCATCACAATGATCCATGGCCCTTGTCATCACAATGCTCCCTGGTGCACGTCATCACAAAGATCCATGACCACTTTCAGCACAATGCTCCATGACCCCTTTCATCAAAATTCTTCATGACTATTTTCATCACAATGCTCCATGAGCCCTGTCATTAAAATGCTCCCTGACCCCTGTCATCACCATGATCCATGGCCCTTGTCATCACAGTGCTCCTTCGCTCTTGTTGTAACAATGCTCCATGATCCCTGTCATCACAATGATCCATGATTCCTTTCATCACAATTCTCCTTTTCCCCTTTCATTACAATGATCCCTGGAGTTTGTCAAAACAATGCTCCTCGATTCCCTGTAATCACAATGATCCATGACCCCTTTCATGACAATGCTCCATTACCCCACTAATCACAATGATCCATGGTGATTGTCATCAGAATGCTCCATGACCCTTGTCATCACAATGCTCCAGGTCGTTGTAATCACAATGTTCCATGACCCCTTTCACCACAAAGCTCCAAGATCCCTGTCATCACAATGCCCCATGACTCCTATCATCACAATGCTCCATGGCACTTGTCCTCACAATGCTCCATGACCCCTGTCATCACAATGCTCCATAGCGCTTTTCATCACAGTCCTCCATGACCACGTTCATCACAATGCTCCATGACCATTTTCATCACAATTCTCCATGACCACTTTCATCACAATGCCCCATGAACTCTGTCATCACAATGCTCCATGGCCCTTGTCATCACAATTCTCCATGACCCCTGTCATCACAATTCTCCATGGCCCTTGTCATCACAGTGCTCCATGGCGCTTGTCATCACAATGATCCAGAGCCTTAGTTCCTGAGTTGGGAGTAGTATCATTGCCTCAATTAGGGAAAATGTCAGTGACTGAGTTGGGAGTAGTGTGAGGGCCCTTGTTAGGGACACTGTCAGTGCCAGAGTTAGGTGTAGTGTTAGGGTTTTAGTTACGTACACTGTCAGAGCCTGAGTTGGGAATAGTGTCAGGGCCTTAGTTATGGACTGTGTCATTGGCTGAGTTAGGAGTAGTGTCAGGGCCTTAGTTAGGAGTAGCATCAGTACCTTCGTTAGGTATTGTATCAGCGCCTCAGTTAGGAATAGATTCAGGGCCTTATTTTGGGACAGTGTAGGTGCCTGAGTTAGGAGTTTTGTCGGCCTTAGTTAGGGACCTTTTCAGGGCCTGAGTTAGGAGTAATGTCAGGGCCTTCCTTAGGTATTGTATCAGTGCCTGAGTTAGGAATAGTGTCAAGGCCTTAGTTAGGGACATTGCCAGGGCATGATTTAGGAGGAGTGTTAGGGTGTGAGTTATGAACAGTGTCAGGGCCTTTGTTAGTGACAGTGTCACTTCCTGAGTTAGGAGTAGAGTCAGGGCCTAAGTTAGGGACAGTGCCAGTGCTGAGTTCGTAGTAGTATCAGGGCCTTAGTTAGAGACAGTGTCAGGGCCTGAGTTAGGAGTAGTGTCAGAGGCTTTGTTAGGGACAGTGTCAGTGCCTGAGTTGAGAGTAGCGTCACAGCTTTAGTTAGGGCCAGTGTCTGGGCCTTAGTTAAGACCAGTGTCAGGGCCTATGATAGGAATCAGATCAGGGCCTGTGTTACGAGTAGTGTCAGGGCCTTAGTTAAGGACAGTGTCAGGGCCTAAGTCCTGATTATTACTAACTTTCCTGACTAAGGATTTTTGACACTACTGCTAATTCAGGTCCTGATAATATCCCTTACTAAGGCAATGACCCTTTCCCTGGCTATGGCCCTGAACTTCTCCTAAGTCAGGCCCTGATACTGTCCCTAACAATGGCCCTGACACTACACCTAACTTCGGCCCCGAAATGATACCTAACAAAGGCTTTGTTGCTAGTCCAAACTAAAGCCCTAAAATTGGTCTTAAATAAGGCCTTGACACTAATCCTAACTCAGGCCCTAACACTGTCCCTAGCTAAGGCCCTGACAGTACGCCTAACTCAGGCCCTCGTACGAATCCTAACAATGGCTCTGATGCTAGTCCAAACTAAGGGCCTGAAATTGGTCCTAAATAAGGCCTTGACACGAATCGTAACTCAGGCCCTAGCACTGTCCCTAACTAGGTCTCTGACAGTACACCTAACTCAGACCCTGACACTGTCCCTAAGCAAGGCCCTGACACTACTCCTCAGTCCCTTACACTGTACCTAACAAAGTCACTGATGCTAGGCCTAACTCAGGCCCTGAAACTGTCTGTAACTAAGGCCCTGCTGCCATCAGTATGTAAAGTCCTGACATTATGCTGAGCTAATATCCTGACCTATGTCTTTCCAAGGTCCTGAAACTGTCCCAAAGTAAGCCCTGACGCTGTCCGTAAATGAAGACCTGAGGCTGTCCCTAACTCAGGCCCTGAAGCTTTCCTTAACTGAAGCCTTGAAGCTGTGACTAACTCAGGCCCTGATCATGTATTTCACGAAGACCTTAATGCTGATCCAGCAAAGACGCTGATGCTGCTCCAAAGTCATGCCTTGACAGTGTGCCCAGCAAAGGGCCTGACGCTAGGCCTCACTCAGGCCCTGTCGCTCTCCCGAAGTCAGGTCCTGACACTGTCACTAACTAAGGCCCTGACTCTACTCCTAACTCAGTCCCGTACATTGTACCTAACAAAGGCTCTGATGCTAGTCATAACTCAAGGCCTGACACTGTCTCTAACTAAGGGCTGCTGCCATCAATATCTAAAGTCCTGACATTATCCGGAGCTAATATCCTGACCCATGTCTTACCAAGGTCCTGAAACTGTCCCAAAGTAAGCCCTGACGCTGTCCCTAAGTGAGGCCCTGCAACTTTCCCTAATTAACTCAGGCCTTAATGCTGTGACTAACTCAGAACCTGGTCATGTCTTTAACTAAGACCCTAAGGCTGATCCAACAGAGGCCCTGAGGCTGCTCCTAAGTCATGCCCTGACAGTGTCCCCAGCTAAGGGTCTGATGCTAGGCCTCACTCAGACCCTATCACTCTCCCTAAGTCAGGCTCTGATGCTGTCCCTACCTGAAGCCCTAACACTGGTTCTGAATAAGGCCCTGAGAGTCTCAGTAACAAAGGTCTTCACACTATCCTTAGGTCATTTCCTGACACTATCCCTACATGCTAAACTGACACTGTCACTAGCTAATGTCCTGCCTCTTATGCTAACTGAAGCCCTTAGGTTGTGCCTGCCTCAGGCACTGAATTTAGTCCCAAGACCGTGAAACTGTCCCGAACTAAGGCCTAGATGCTCGTCCTACATCTGGCCCTGACACTGTCCCTAACTAAGGCCCTAACACTATTGCTAACTGAGGACCTGACACTGGACCTATCAGGGGCCCGCTACTCCTAACTAACGCCTTGACACTGTCCCTTACTTAGGCCCTGCTACCATCAATATCTAAAGTCCTGACATTATCCTGAGCTAATATCCTAACTCATCTCTTACCAAGGTCCTGAAACTCTCCCTAAGGAAGCCCAGATGCTCTCCCTAAGTGAGGCCTTGAGGCTGTCCCTAACAGAGGCCCTGATAATATCTTTTTTTTTTTTTAATTTTATTTATTTATTTATTTATGGCTGTGTTGGGTCTTCGCTTCTGTGCGAGGGCTCTCTCCAGTTGCGGCAAGTGGGGGCCACTCTTCATTGCGGTGCGCGGGCCTCTCACCATCGCGGCCTCTCTTGTTGCGGAGCTCAGGCTCCAGACGCGCAGGCTCAGCAGCTCTCGCCCCCGGGCCTAGCTGCCCCGTGGCATGTGGGATCTTCCCAGACCAGGGCTCGAACCCGTGTCCCCTGCATTGGCAGGCAGACTCCCAACCACTGCGCCACCAGGGAAGCCCCTGATAATATCTTTAACATAGCACCTGAGGCTGATCCTACCATGGCTCTTATGTTGCTCCTAAGTCATGCCCTGACACTGTCCCTAGCTAAGGCCCTGACGCTAGGCCTCACTCAGGCCCTGTCGCTCTCCCTAAGTCAGGCTCTGACGCTGTCCCTACCTGAAGCCCTGACACTCACTGGTCCTTAATTAGGCCCTGATGCTCTAAGTAACCAAGGTCTTGACACTATCCCTAGGTCATTTCCTGACACTATCCCTAGATCTTAACCTAACATTCTCTTTAGCTAATGTCGAGATTAGCTAAAGAGTTTCTTTAGAACGAGATTGTTTCATCTTCTGAATATGGTTTTCTTAAAAACATAATTTTTATAGTGTTACTAACTTTAAACAAAATGTACTCAACTGCTGTGGAATAGTCCTTCATAGGAGCGTGCATGGTTCACTTCTGCATCCGCTTGTGGTGGTGTTCAAGTTGCTTTCAGCTGTAGATCCTCTTATGCTAGCTAAATCTGTGATTCTGTCCCTAAATGAGGCCCTGAAGTTAGGTCCGAGGCCGTGAACCTGTCCCTAACTGAGGCCTGGGGGCTCGTCCTAACGCAGGTCCTGACATTGTCCCTAACTAAGGCCCTGACACTACACCTAACTCCGTCACTGACACCGTACCTAACAAAGGCTCTGATGCTAGTCCGAACTTAGGCCTGACACTGCCTCTAACTAAGGCCCTGCTGTCGTCAATATCTGAACACCTGACATTATCCTGAGCTAATACCCTGACCCATGTCTTACCAAGGTCCTGAAACTTTCCCAAAGTAAGCCCTGACGCTGTCCCTAAGTGACACCTTGAGGCTGTCCCTAACAGAGGCCCTGATAATATCTTTAACGAAGACCCTAATGCTGATCCTACAGAGACCTTTATGCTGCTCCTAAGTCATGCCCTGATACTGTCCCTTACTCAGGCCCCAAAGATAGGCCTCACTTAGGCCCTGTTGCTGTACCTTAGTTAGGCTCTGACGCTGTCCGTACATCAAGCCCTGGCACTGGTCTTGATTAAGGCCCTCACGCTGCTGCTAACTAAGGCCCTGATGCTCTCAATGACTAAGGTCTTCTCGTTATCCCTTGGTCATTTCCTTTCACTATCTCTGGCCTGGAACCTGACTCTGTCCCGAGATAATCTCCTGCATCTTATGCTGACTGAAACCCTAATGCTCTCCCTAACTAAGTCCCTGACTACTCCTAACTAAGGCCATGACACTGTCTCTAACAAAGGCCCAGAATCTGTCCCTAATATAGGCCCTGCTGCCAGCTATAACTAAACTCCTGACACTCTCCTGAGATAATATCCTGACCCATTTCTAACCAAGGTCTTGACACTCTCCCTAAGAAAGCCCTGTCGCTGTCTTTAAGTGAAGACCTGTGGCTGTCCGTAACTCAGGCCCTGAAGCTTTCCCTAACTGAGGCCTTGACGCTGTGACTAACTAGGGCTCTGGTCATCTTTAACTAAGAGCCTAAAGCTGATCCAACAAAGGCACTGATGCTGCTCCTAAGTCACTCCCTGACAGTGTCCCCAGCTGAGGGCCTGACATTAGGCCTCACTCAGACCCTGTCGCTCTCCCTAAGTCAGGCCCTGATACTGTCCCTAGCTGAAGCCCTAACACTGGTTCTGAATAAGGCCCTGATATTCTCAGTAACCAAGGTCTTCACACTATCCTTAGGTCGTTTCCTGACACGATTCCTAGCCTTCACCCTAACCCTGTCCCGAGTTACTATCCTACGTCTTATGCTAACTAAAGACCTTATGCTGTGCCTATCTCAGGCACTGAATTTAGTCCCAAGACCGCTAGACTGTCCCTCACTGGGCTCCATGCCCTTATCGTCACAATGTTCCGTGACCACTGTCATCACAATGCTCCACGCCCTTATCATCACAATGCCCCATGACCCCTGTCATCACAACGCTCCATGACCCCTTCCATCACAATGCTCCGTGACCCCTTTCATCAAAATGCGCCATGACCATTGTCATCACAATGCTCCATGACCCCTGGCATCCCAAAGCTCCATGACCACTCTTATCGCAATGCTTCATGACCCTTGTCATCGCAATGCTACATACCATTGTCATCACAATGCTCCATACCCCATGTCATCACATTGGCCCATGACCCTTGTCTCACAATGTTCCATGCTCTAGTGATCACAATGCTCCATTACCCTTGTCATCACAATGCCCCGTGAACCCTGTCATCACAATTCTCCAGGCCCCCTGTCATCACAATGAGCCATGACACCTTTCATCACAATGATCCATGGCCCTTGTCATCACAATGCTCCCTGGTGCACGTCATCACAAAGATCCATGACCACTTTCAGCACAATGCTCCATGACCCCTTTCATCAAAATTCTTCATGACTATTTTCATCACAATGCTCCATGAGCCCTGTCATTAAAATGCTCCCTGACCCCTGTCATCACCATGATCCATGGCCCTTGTCATCACAGTGCTCCTTCGCACTTGTCGTAACAATGCTCCATGATCCCTGTCATCACAATGATCCATGATTCCTTTCATCACAATTCTCCTTTTCCCCTTTCATTACAATGATCCCTGGAGTTTGTCAAAACAATGCTCCTCGATTCCCTGTAATCACAATGATCCATGACCCCTTTCATGACAATGCTCCATTACCCCACTAATCACAATGATCCATGGTGATTGTCATCACAATGCTCCATGACCCTTGTCATCACAGTGCTCCATGGCGCTTGTCATCACAATGATCCAGAGCCTTAGTTCCTGAGTTGGGAGTAGTATCATTGCCTCAATTAGAGAAAATGTCAGTGACTGAGTTGGGAGTAGTGTGAGGGCCCTTGTTAGGGACACTGTCATTGCCAGAGTTAGGTGTAGTGTTAGGGTTTTAGTTACGTACACTGTCAGAGCCTGAGTTGGGAATAGTGTCAGGGCCTTAGTTATGGACTGTGTCATTGGCTGAGTTAGGAGTAGTGTCAGGGCCTTAGTTAGGAGTAGCATCAGTACCTTCGTTAGGTATTGTATCAGCGCCTCAGTTAGGAATAGATTCAGGGCCTTATTTTGGGACAGTGTAGGTGCCTGAGTTAGGAGTTTTGTCGGCCTTAGTTAGGGACCTTTTCAGGGCCTGAGTTAGGAGTAATGTCAGGGCCTTCCTTAGGTATTGTATCAGTGCCTGAGTTAGGAATAGTGTCAAGGCCTTAGTTAGGGACATAGCCAGGGCATGATTTAGGAGGAGTGTTAGGGTGTGAGTTATGAACAGTGTCAGGGCCTTTGTTAGTGACAGTGTCACTTCCTGAGTTAGGAGTAGAGTCAGGGCCTAAGTTAGGGACAGTGCCAGTGCTGAGTTCGTAGTAGTATCAGGGCCTTAGTTAGAGACAGTGTCAGGGCCTGAGTTAGGAGTAGTGTCAGAGGCTTTGTTAGGGACAGTGTCAGTGCCTGAGTTGAGAGTAGCGTCACAGCTTTAGTTAGGGCCAGTGTCTGGGCCTTAGTTAAGACCAGTGTCAGGGCCTATGATAGGAATCAGATCAGGGCCTGTGTTACGAGTAGTGTCAGGGCCTTAGTTAAGGACAGTGTCAGGGCCTAAGTCCTGATTATTACTAACTTTCCTGACTAAGGATTTTTGACACTACTGCTAATTCAGGTCCTGATAATATCCCTTACTAAGGCAATGACCCTTTCCCTGGCTATGGCCCTGAACTTCTCCTAAGTCAGGCCCTGATACTGTCCCTAACAATGGCCCTGACACTACACCTAACTTCGGCCCCGAAATGATACCTAACAAAGGCTTTGTTGCTAGTCCAAACTAAAGCCCTAAAATTGGTCTTAAATAAGGCCTTGACACTAATCCTAACTCAGGCCCTAACACTGTCCCTAGCTAAGGCCCTGACAGTACGCCTAACTCAGGCCCTCGTACGAATCCTAACAATGGCTCTGATGCTAGTCCAAACTAAGGGCCTGAAATTGGTCCTAAATAAGGCCTTGACACGAATCGTAACTCAGGCCCTAGCACTGTCCCTAACTAGGTCTCTGACAGTACACCTAACTCAGACGCTGACACTGTCCCTAAGCAAGGCCCTGACACTACTCCTCAGTCCCTTACACTGTACCTAACAAAGTCACTGATGCTAGGCCTAACTCAGGCCCTGAAACTGTCTGTAACTAAGGCCCTGCTGCCATCAGTATGTAAAGTCCTGACATTATGCTGAGCTAATATCCTGACCTATGTCTTTCCAAGGTCCTGAAACTGTCCCAAAGTAAGCCCTGACGCTGTCCGTAAATGAAGACCTGAGGCTGTCCCTAACTCAGGCCCTGAAGCTTTCCTTAACTGAAGCCTTGAAGCTGTGACTAACTCAGGCCCTGATCATGTATTTCACGAAGACCTTAATGCTGATCCAGCAAAGACGCTGATGCTGCTCCAAAGTCATGCCTTGACAGTGTGCCCAGCAAAGGGCCTGACGCTAGGCCTCACTCAGGCCCTGTCGCTCTCCCGAAGTCAGGTCCTGACACTGTCACTAACTAAGGCCCTGACTCTACTCCTAACTCAGTCCCGTACATTGTACCTAACAAAGGCTCTGATGCTAGTCATAACTCAAGGCCTGACACTGTCTCTAACTAAGGGCTGCTGCCATCAATATCTAAAGTCCTGACATTATCCGGAGCTAATATCCTGACCCATGTCTTACCAAGGTCCTGAAACTGTCCCAAAGTAAGCCCTGACGCTGTCCCTAAGTGAGGCCCTGCAACTTTCCCTAATTAACTCAGGCCTTAATGCTGTGACTAACTCAGAACCTGGTCATGTCTTTAACTAAGACCCTAAGGCTGATCCAACAGAGGCCCTGAGGCTGCTCCTAAGTCATGCCCTGACAGTGTCCCCAGCTAAGGGTCTGATGCTAGGCCTCACTCAGACCCTATCACTCTCCCTAAGTCAGGCTCTGATGCTGTCCCTACCTGAAGCCCTAACACTGGTTCTGAATAAGGCCCTGAGAGTCTCAGTAACAAAGGTCTTCACACTATCCTTAGGTCATTTCCTGACACTATCCCTACATGCTAAACTGACACTGTCACTAGCTAATGTCCTGCCTCTTATGCTAACTGAAGCCCTTAGGTTGTGCCTGCCTCAGGCACTGAATTTAGTCCCAAGACCGTGAAACTGTCCCGAACTAAGGCCTAGATGCTCGTCCTACATCTGGCCCTGACACTGTCCCTAACTAAGGCCCTAACACTATTGCTAACTGAGGACCTGACACTGGACCTATCAGGGGCCCGCTACTCCTAACTAACGCCTTGACACTGTCCCTTACTTAGGCCCTGCTACCATCAATATCTAAAGTCCTGACATTATCCTGAGCTAATATCCTAACTCATCTCTTACCAAGGTCCTGAAACTCTCCCTAAGGAAGCCCTGATGCTCTCCCTAAGTGAGGCCTTGAGGCTGTCCCTAACAGAGGCCCTGATAATATCTTTTTTTTTTTTTAATTTTATTTATTTATTTATTTATGGCTGTGTTGGGTCTTCGCTTCTGTGCGAGGGCTCTCTCCAGTTGCGGCAAGTGGGGGCCACTCTTCATTGCGGTGCGCGGGCCTCTCACCATCGCGGCCTCTCTTGTTGCGGAGCTCAGGCTCCAGACGCGCAGGCTCAGCAGCTCTCGCCCCCGGGCCTAGCTGCCCCGTGGCATGTGGGATCTTCCCAGACCAGGGCTCGAACCCGTGTCCCCTGCATTGGCAGGCAGACTCCCAACCACTGCGCCACCAGGGAAGCCCCTGATAATATCTTTAACATAGCACCTGAGGCTGATCCTACCATGGCTCTTATGTTGCTCCTAAGTCATGCCCTGACACTGTCCCTAGCTAAGGCCCTGACGCTAGGCCTCACTCAGGCCCTGTCGCTCTCCCTAAGTCAGGCTCTGACGCTGTCCCTACCTGAAGCCCTGACACTCACTGGTCCTTAATTAGGCCCTGATGCTCTAAGTAACCAAGGTCTTGACACTATCCCTAGGTCATTTCCTGACACTATCCCTAGATCTTAACCTAACATTCTCTTTAGCTAATGTCGAGATTAGCTAAAGAGTTTCTTTAGAACGAGATTGTTTCATCTTCTGAATATGGTTTTCTTAAAAACATAATTTTTATAGTGTTACTAACTTTAAACAAAATGTACTCAACTGCTGTGGAATAGTCCTTCATAGGAGCGTGCATGGTTCACTTCTGCATCCGCTTGTGGTGGTGTTCAAGTTGCTTTCAGCTGTAGATCCTCTTATGCTAGCTAAATCTGTGATTCTGTCCCTAAATGAGGCCCTGAAGTTAGGTCCGAGGCCGTGAACCTGTCCCTAACTGAGGCCTGGGGGCTCGTCCTAACGCAGGTCCTGACATTGTCCCTAACTAAGGCCCTGACACTACACCTAACTCCGTCACTGACACCGTACCTAACAAAGGCTCTGATGCTAGTCCGAACTTAGGCCTGACACTGCCTCTAACTAAGGCCCTGCTGTCGTCAATATCTGAACACCTGACATTATCCTGAGCTAATACCCTGACCCATGTCTTACCAAGGTCCTGAAACTTTCCCAAAGTAAGCCCTGACGCTGTCCCTAAGTGACACCTTGAGGCTGTCCCTAACAGAGGCCCTGATAATATCTTTAACGAAGACCCTAATGCTGATCCTACAGAGACCTTTATGCTGCTCCTAAGTCATGCCCTGATACTGTCCCTTACTCAGGCCCCAAAGATAGGCCTCACTTAGGCCCTGTTGCTGTACCTTAGTTAGGCTCTGACGCTGTCCGTACATCAAGCCCTGGCACTGGTCTTGATTAAGGCCCTCACGCTGCTGCTAACTAAGGCCCTGATGCTCTCAATGACTAAGGTCTTCTCGTTATCCCTTGGTCATTTCCTTTCACTATCTCTGGCCTGGAACCTGACTCTGTCCCGAGATAATCTCCTGCATCTTATGCTGACTGAAACCCTAATGCTCTCCCTAACTAAGTCCCTGACTACTCCTAACTAAGGCCATGACACTGTCTCTAACAAAGGCCCAGAATCTGTCCCTAATATAGGCCCTGCTGCCAGCTATAACTAAACTCCTGACACTCTCCTGAGATAATATCCTGACCCATTTCTAGCCAAGGTCTTGACACTCTCCCTAAGAAAGCCCTGTCGCTGTCTTTAAGTGAAGACCTGTGGCTGTCCGTAACTCAGGCCCTGAAGCTTTCCCTAACTGAGGCCTTGACGCTGTGACTAACTAGGGCTCTGGTCATCTTTAACTAAGAGCCTAAAGCTGATCCAACAAAGGCACTGATGCTGCTCCTAAGTCACTCCCTGACAGTGTCCCCAGCTGAGGGCCTGACATTAGGCCTCACTCAGACCCTGTCGCTCTCCCTAAGTCAGGCCCTGATACTGTCCCTAGCTGAAGCCCTAACACTGGTTCTGAATAAGGCCCTGATATTCTCAGTAACCAAGGTCTTCACACTATCCTTAGGTCGTTTCCTGACACGATTCCTAGCCTTCACCCTAACCCTGTCCCGAGTTACTATCCTACGTCTTATGCTAACTAAAGACCTTATGCTGTGCCTATCTCAGGCACTGAATTTAGTCCCAAGACCGCTAGACTGTCCCTCACTGGGCTCCATGCCCTTATCGTCACAATGTTCCGTGACCACTGTCATCACAATGCTCCACGCCCTTATCATCACAATGCCCCATGACCCCTGTCATCACAACGCTCCATGACCCCTTCCATCACAATGCTCCGTGACCCCTTTCATCAAAATGCGCCATGACCATTGTCATCACAATGCTCCATGACCCCTGGCATCCCAAAGCTCCATGACCACTCTTATCGCAATGCTTCATGACCCTTGTCATCGCAATGCTACATACCATTGTCATCACAATGCTCCATACCCCATGTCATCACATTGGCCCATGACCCTTGTCTCACAATGTTCCATGCTCTAGTGATCACAATGCTCCATTACCCTTGTCATCACAATGCCCCGTGAACCCTGTCATCACAATTCTCCAGGCCCCCTGTCATCACAATGAGCCATGACACCTTTCATCACAATGATCCATGGCCCTTGTCATCACAATGCTCCCTGGTGCACGTCATCACAAAGATCCATGACCACTTTCAGCACAATGCTCCATGACCCCTTTCATCAAAATTCTTCATGACTATTTTCATCACAATGCTCCATGAGCCCTGTCATTAAAATGCTCCCTGACCCCTGTCATCACCATGATCCATGGCCCTTGTCATCACAGTGCTCCTTCGCTCTTGTCGTAACAATGCTCCATGATCCCTGTCATCACAATGATCCATGATTCCTTTCATCACAATTCTCCTTTTCCCCTTTCATTACAATGATCCCTGGAGTTTGTCAAAACAATGCTCCTCGATTCCCTGTAATCACAATGATCCATGACCCCTTTCATGACAATGCTCCATTACCCCACTAATCACAATGATCCATGGTGATTGTCATCAGAATGCTCCATGACCCTTGTCATCACAATGCTCCAGGTCGTTGTAATCACAATGTTCCATGACCCCTTTCACCACAAAGCTCCAAGATCCCTGTCATCACAATGCCCCATGACTCCTATCATCACAATGCTCCATGGCACTTGTCCTCACAATGCTCCATGACCCCTGTCATCACAATGCTCCATAGCGCTTTTCATCACAGTCCTCCATGACCACGTTCATCACAATGCTCCATGACCATTTTCATCACAATTCTCCATGACCACTTTCATCACAATGCCCCATGAACTCTGTCATCACAATGCTCCATGGCCCTTGTCATCACAATTCTCCATGACCCCTGTCATCACAATTCTCCATGGCCCTTGTCATCACAGTGCTCCATGGCGCTTGTCATCACAATGATCCAGAGCCTTAGTTCCTGAGTTGGGAGTAGTATCATTGCCTCAATTAGGGAAAATGTCAGTGACTGAGTTGGGAGTAGTGTGAGGGCCCTTGTTAGGGACACTGTCAGTGCCAGAGTTAGGTGTAGTGTTAGGGTTTTAGTTACGTACACTGTCAGAGCCTGAGTTGGGAATAGTGTCAGGGCCTTAGTTATGGACTGTGTCATTGGCTGAGTTAGGAGTAGTGTCAGGGCCTTAGTTAGGAGTAGCATCAGTACCTTCGTTAGGTATTGTATCAGCGCCTCAGTTAGGAATAGATTCAGGGCCTTATTTTGGGACAGTGTAGGTGCCTGAGTTAGGAGTTTTGTCGGCCTTAGTTAGGGACCTTTTCAGGGCCTGAGTTAGGAGTAATGTCAGGGCCTTCCTTAGGTATTGTATCAGTGCCTGAGTTAGGAATAGTGTCAAGGCCTTAGTTAGGGACATTGCCAGGGCATGATTTAGGAGGAGTGTTAGGGTGTGAGTTATGAACAGTGTCAGGGCCTTTGTTAGTGACAGTGTCAGTTCCTGAGTTAGGAGTAGAGTCAGGGCCTAAGTTAGGGACAGTGCCAGTGCTGAGTTCGTAGTAGTATCAGGGCCTTAGTTAGAGACAGTGTCAGGGCCTGAGTTAGGAGTAGTGTCAGAGGCTTTGTTAGGGACAGTGTCAGTGCCTGAGTTGAGAGTAGCGTCACAGCTTTAGTTAGGGCCAGTGTCTGGGCCTTAGTTAAGACCAGTGTCAGGGCCTATGATAGGAATCAGATCAGGGCCTGTGTTACGAGTAGTGTCAGGGCCTTAGTTAAGGACAGTGTCAGGGCCTAAGTCCTGATTATTACTAACTTTCCTGACTAAGGATTTTTGACACTACTGCTAATTCAGGTCCTGATAATATCCCTTACTAAGGCAATGACCCTTTCCCTGGCTATGGCCCTGAACTTCTCCTAAGTCAGGCCCTGATACTGTCCCTAACAATGGCCCTGACACTACACCTAACTTCGGCCCCGAAATGATACCTAACAAAGGCTTTGTTGCTAGTCCAAACTAAAGCCCTAAAATTGGTCTTAAATAAGGCCTTGACACTAATCCTAACTCAGGCCCTAACACTGTCCCTAGCTAAGGCCCTGACAGTAGGCCTAACTCAGGCCCTCGTACGAATCCTAACAATGGCTCTGATGCTAGTCCAAACTAAGGGCCTGAAATTGGTCCTAAATAAGGCCTTGACACGAATCGTAACTCAGGCCCTAGCACTGTCCCTAACTAGGTCTCTGACAGTACACCTAACTCAGACCCTGACACTGTCCCTAAGCAAGGCCCTGACACTACTCCTCAGTCCCTTACACTGTACCTAACAAAGTCACTGTTGCTAGGCCTAACTCAGGCCGTGAAAGTGTCTGTAACTAAGGCCCTGCTGCCATCAGTATGTAAAGTCCTGACATTATGCTGAGCTAATATCCTGACCTATGTCTTTCCAAGGTCCTGAAACTGTCCCAAAGTAAGCCCTGACGCTGTCCGTAAATGAAGACCTGAGGCTGTCCCTAACTCAGGCCCTGAAGCTTTCCTTAACTGAAGCCTTGAAGCTGTGACTAACTCAGGCCCTGATCATGTATTTCACGAAGACCTTAATGCTGATCCAGCAAAGACGCTGATGCTGCTCCAAAGTCATGC
This sequence comes from Balaenoptera physalus, assembly GCF_965194825.1. Lineage (NCBI taxonomy): Eukaryota > Metazoa > Chordata > Mammalia > Artiodactyla > Balaenopteridae > Balaenoptera > Balaenoptera physalus. The sequence goes on from NW_028125198.1 coordinate 103,298, forward strand.
CTTGACAGTGTGCCCAGCAAAGGGCCTGACGCTAGGCCTCACTCAGGCCCTGTCGCTCTCCCGAAGTCAGGTCCTGACACTGTCACTAACTAAGGCCCTGACTCTACTCCTAACTCAGTCCCGTACATTGTACCTAACAAAGGCTCTGATGCTAGTCATAACTCAAGGCCTGACACTGTCTCTAACTAAGGGCTGCTGCCATCAATATCTAAAGTCCTGACATTATCCGGAGCTAATATCCTGACCCATGTCTTACCAAGGTCCTGAAACTGTCCCAAAGTAAGCCCTGACGCTGTCCCTAAGTGAGGCCCTGCAACTTTCCCTAATTAACTCAGGCCTTAATGCTGTGACTAACTCAGAACCTGGTCATGTCTTTAACTAAGACCCTAAGGCTGATCCAACAGAGGCCCTGAGGCTGCTCCTAAGTCATGCCCTGACAGTGTCCCCAGCTAAGGGTCTGATGCTAGGCCTCACTCAGACCCTATCACTCTCCCTAAGTCAGGCTCTGATGCTGTCCCTACCTGAAGCCCTAACACTGGTTCTGAATAAGGCCCTGAGAGTCTCAGTAACAAAGGTCTTCACACTATCCTTAGGTCATTTCCTGACACTATCCCTACATGCTAAACTGACACTGTCACTAGCTAATGTCCTGCCTCTTATGCTAACTGAAGCCCTTAGGTTGTGCCTGCCTCAGGCACTGAATTTAGTCCCAAGACCGTGAAACTGTCCCGAACTAAGGCCTAGATGCTCGTCCTACATCTGGCCCTGACACTGTCCCTAACTAAGGCCCTAACACTATTGCTAACTGAGGACCTGACACTGGACCTATCAGGGGCCCGCTACTCCTAACTAACGCCTTGACACTGTCCCTTACTTAGGCCCTGCTACCATCAATATCTAAAGTCCTGACATTATCCTGAGCTAATATCCTAACTCATCTCTTACCAAGGTCCTGAAACTCTCCCTAAGGAAGCCCTGATGCTCTCCCTAAGTGAGGCCTTGAGGCTGTCCCTAACAGAGGCCCTGATAATATCTTTTTTTTTTTTTAATTTTATTTATTTATTTATTTATGGCTGTGTTGGGTCTTCGCTTCTGTGCGAGGGCTCTCTCCAGTTGCGGCAAGTGGGGGCCACTCTTCATTGCGGTGCGCGGGCCTCTCACCATCGCGGCCTCTCTTGTTGCGGAGCTCAGGCTCCAGACGCGCAGGCTCAGCAGCTCTCGCCCCCGGGCCTAGCTGCCCCGTGGCATGTGGGATCTTCCCAGACCAGGGCTCGAACCCGTGTCCCCTGCATTGGCAGGCAGACTCCCAACCACTGCGCCACCAGGGAAGCCCCTGATAATATCTTTAACATAGCACCTGAGGCTGATCCTACCATGGCTCTTATGTTGCTCCTAAGTCATGCCCTGACACTGTCCCTAGCTAAGGCCCTGACGCTAGGCCTCACTCAGGCCCTGTCGCTCTCCCTAAGTCAGGCTCTGACGCTGTCCCTACCTGAAGCCCTGACACTCACTGGTCCTTAATTAGGCCCTGATGCTCTAAGTAACCAAGGTCTTGACACTATCCCTAGGTCATTTCCTGACACTATCCCTAGATCTTAACCTAACATTCTCTTTAGCTAATGTCGAGATTAGCTAAAGAGATTCTTTAGAACGAGATTGTTTCATCTTCTGAATATGGTTTTCTTAAAAACATAATTTTTATAGTGTTACTAACTTTAAACAAAATGTACTCAACTGCTGTGGAATAGTCCTTCATAGGAGCGTGCATGGTTCACTTCTGCATCCGCTTGTGGTGGTGTTCAAGTTGCTTTCAGCTGTAGATCCTCTTATGCTAGCTAAATCTGTGATTCTGTCCCTAAATGAGGCCCTGAAGTTAGGTCCGAGGCCGTGAACCTGTCCCTAACTGAGGCCTGGGGGCTCGTCCTAACGCAGGTCCTGACATTGTCCCTAACTAAGGCCCTGACACTACACCTAACTCCGTCACTGACACCGTACCTAACAAAGGCTCTGATGCTAGTCCGAACTTAGGCCTGACACTGCCTCTAACTAAGGCCCTGCTGTCGTCAATATCTGAACACCTGACATTATCCTGAGCTAATACCCTGACCCATGTCTTACCAAGGTCCTGAAACTTTCCCAAAGTAAGCCCTGACGCTGTCCCTAAGTGACACCTTGAGGCTGTCCCTAACAGAGGCCCTGATAATATCTTTAACGAAGACCCTAATGCTGATCCTACAGAGACCTTTATGCTGCTCCTAAGTCATGCCCTGATACTGTCCCTTACTCAGGCCCCAAAGATAGGCCTCACTTAGGCCCTGTTGCTGTACCTTAGTTAGGCTCTGACGCTGTCCGTACATCAAGCCCTGGCACTGGTCTTGATTAAGGCCCTCACGCTGCTGCTAACTAAGGCCCTGATGCTCTCAATGACTAAGGTCTTCTCGTTATCCCTTGGTCATTTCCTTTCACTATCTCTGGCCTGGAACCTGACTCTGTCCCGAGATAATCTCCTGCATCTTATGCTGACTGAAACCCTAATGCTCTCCCTAACTAAGTCCCTGACTACTCCTAACTAAGGCCATGACACTGTCTCTAACAAAGGCCCAGAATCTGTCCCTAATATAGGCCCTGCTGCCAGCTATAACTAAACTCCTGACACTCTCCTGAGATAATATCCTGACCCATTTCTAGCCAAGGTCTTGACACTCTCCCTAAGAAAGCCCTGTCGCTGTCTTTAAGTGAAGACCTGTGGCTGTCCGTAACTCAGGCCCTGAAGCTTTCCCTAACTGAGGCCTTGACGCTGTGACTAACTAGGGCTCTGGTCATCTTTAACTAAGAGCCTAAAGCTGATCCAACAAAGGCACTGATGCTGCTCCTAAGTCACTCCCTGACAGTGTCCCCAGCTGAGGGCCTGACATTAGGCCTCACTCAGACCCTGTCGCTCTCCCTAAGTCAGGCCCTGATACTGTCCCTAGCTGAAGCCCTAACACTGGTTCTGAATAAGGCCCTGATATTCTCAGTAACCAAGGTCTTCACACTATCCTTAGGTCGTTTCCTGACACGATTCCTAGCCTTCACCCTAACCCTGTCCCGAGTTACTATCCTACGTCTTATGCTAACTAAAGACCTTATGCTGTGCCTATCTCAGGCACTGAATTTAGTCCCAAGACCGCTAGACTGTCCCTCACTGGGCTCCATGCCCTTATCGTCACAATGTTCCGTGACCACTGTCATCACAATGCTCCACGCCCTTATCATCACAATGCCCCATGACCCCTGTCATCACAACGCTCCATGACCCCTTCCATCACAATGCTCCGTGACCCCTTTCATCAAAATGCGCCATGACCATTGTCATCACAATGCTCCATGACCCCTGGCATCCCAAAGCTCCATGACCACTCTTATCGCAATGCTTCATGACCCTTGTCATCGCAATGCTACATACCATTGTCATCACAATGCTCCATACCCCATGTCATCACATTGGCCCATGACCCTTGTCTCACAATGTTCCATGCTCTAGTGATCACAATGCTCCATTACCCTTGTCATCACAATGCCCCGTGAACCCTGTCATCACAATTCTCCAGGCCCCCTGTCATCACAATGAGCCATGACACCTTTCATCACAATGATCCATGGCCCTTGTCATCACAATGCTCCCTGGTGCACGTCATCACAAAGATCCATGACCACTTTCAGCACAATGCTCCATGACCCCTTTCATCAAAATTCTTCATGACTATTTTCATCACAATGCTCCATGAGCCCTGTCATTAAAATGCTCCCTGACCCCTGTCATCACCATGATCCATGGCCCTTGTCATCACAGTGCTCCTTCGCTCTTGTCGTAACAATGCTCCATGATCCCTGTCATCACAATGATCCATGATTCCTTTCATCACAATTCTCCTTTTCCCCTTTCATTACAATGATCCCTGGAGTTTGTCAAAACAATGCTCCTCGATTCCCTGTAATCACAATGATCCATGACCCCTTTCATGACAATGCTCCATTACCCCACTAATCACAATGATCCATGGTGATTGTCATCAGAATGCTCCATGACCCTTGTCATCACAATGCTCCAGGTCGTTGTAATCACAATGTTCCATGACCCCTTTCACCACAAAGCTCCAAGATCCCTGTCATCACAATGCCCCATGACTCCTATCATCACAATGCTCCATGGCACTTGTCCTCACAATGCTCCATGACCCCTGTCATCACAATGCTCCATAGCGCTTTTCATCACAGTCCTCCATGACCACGTTCATCACAATGCTCCATGACCATTTTCATCACAATTCTCCATGACCACTTTCATCACAATGCCCCATGAACTCTGTCATCACAATGCTCCATGGCCCTTGTCATCACAATTCTCCATGACCCCTGTCATCACAATTCTCCATGGCCCTTGTCATCACAGTGCTCCATGGCGCTTGTCATCACAATGATCCAGAGCCTTAGTTCCTGAGTTGGGAGTAGTATCATTGCCTCAATTAGGGAAAATGTCAGTGACTGAGTTGGGAGTAGTGTGAGGGCCCTTGTTAGGGACACTGTCAGTGCCAGAGTTAGGTGTAGTGTTAGGGTTTTAGTTACGTACACTGTCAGAGCCTGAGTTGGGAATAGTGTCAGGGCCTTAGTTATGGACTGTGTCATTGGCTGAGTTAGGAGTAGTGTCAGGGCCTTAGTTAGGAGTAGCATCAGTACCTTCGTTAGGTATTGTATCAGCGCCTCAGTTAGGAATAGATTCAGGGCCTTATTTTGGGACAGTGTAGGTGCCTGAGTTAGGAGTTTTGTCGGCCTTAGTTAGGGACCTTTTCAGGGCCTGAGTTAGGAGTAATGTCAGGGCCTTCCTTAGGTATTGTATCAGTGCCTGAGTTAGGAATAGTGTCAAGGCCTTAGTTAGGGACATTGCCAGGGCATGATTTAGGAGGAGTGTTAGGGTGTGAGTTATGAACAGTGTCAGGGCCTTTGTTAGTGACAGTGTCACTTCCTGAGTTAGGAGTAGAGTCAGGGCCTAAGTTAGGGACAGTGCCAGTGCTGAGTTCGTAGTAGTATCAGGGCCTTAGTTAGAGACAGTGTCAGGGCCTGAGTTAGGAGTAGTGTCAGAGGCTTTGTTAGGGACAGTGTCAGTGCCTGAGTTGAGAGTAGCGTCACAGCTTTAGTTAGGGCCAGTGTCTGGGCCTTAGTTAAGACCAGTGTCAGGGCCTATGATAGGAATCAGATCAGGGCCTGTGTTACGAGTAGTGTCAGGGCCTTAGTTAAGGACAGTGTCAGGGCCTAAGTCCTGATTATTACTAACTTTCCTGACTAAGGATTTTTGACACTACTGCTAATTCAGGTCCTGATAATATCCCTTACTAAGGCAATGACCCTTTCCCTGGCTATGGCCCTGAACTTCTCCTAAGTCAGGCCCTGATACTGTCCCTAACAATGGCCCTGACACTACACCTAACTTCGGCCCCGAAATGATACCTAACAAAGGCTTTGTTGCTAGTCCAAACTAAAGCCCTAAAATTGGTCTTAAATAAGGCCTTGACACTAATCCTAACTCAGGCCCTAACACTGTCCCTAGCTAAGGCCCTGACAGTACGCCTAACTCAGGCCCTCGTACGAATCCTAACAATGGCTCTGATGCTAGTCCAAACTAAGGGCCTGAAATTGGTCCTAAATAAGGCCTTGACACGAATCGTAACTCAGGCCCTAGCACTGTCCCTAACTAGGTCTCTGACAGTACACCTAACTCAGACCCTGACACTGTCCCTAAGCAAGGCCCTGACACTACTCCTCAGTCCCTTACACTGTACCTAACAAAGTCACTGATGCTAGGCCTAACTCAGGCCCTGAAACTGTCTGTAACTAAGGCCCTGCTGCCATCAGTATGTAAAGTCCTGACATTATGCTGAGCTAATATCCTGACCTATGTCTTTCCAAGGTCCTGAAACTGTCCCAAAGTAAGCCCTGACGCTGTCCGTAAATGAAGACCTGAGGCTGTCCCTAACTCAGGCCCTGAAGCTTTCCTTAACTGAAGCCTTGAAGCTGTGACTAACTCAGGCCCTGATCATGTATTTCACGAAGACCTTAATGCTGATCCAGCAAAGACGCTGATGCTGCTCCAAAGTCATGCCTTGACAGTGTGCCCAGCAAAGGGCCTGACGCTAGGCCTCACTCAGGCCCTGTCGCTCTCCCGAAGTCAGGTCCTGACACTGTCACTAACTAAGGCCCTGACTCTACTCCTAACTCAGTCCCGTACATTGTACCTAACAAAGGCTCTGATGCTAGTCATAACTCAAGGCCTGACACTGTCTCTAACTAAGGGCTGCTGCCATCAATATCTAAAGTCCTGACATTATCCGGAGCTAATATCCTGACCCATGTCTTACCAAGGTCCTGAAACTGTCCCAAAGTAAGCCCTGACGCTGTCCCTAAGTGAGGCCCTGCAACTTTCCCTAATTAACTCAGGCCTTAATGCTGTGACTAACTCAGAACCTGGTCATGTCTTTAACTAAGACCCTAAGGCTGATCCAACAGAGGCCCTGAGGCTGCTCCTAAGTCATGCCCTGACAGTGTCCCCAGCTAAGGGTCTGATGCTAGGCCTCACTCAGACCCTATCACTCTCCCTAAGTCAGGCTCTGATGCTGTCCCTACCTGAAGCCCTAACACTGGTTCTGAATAAGGCCCTGAGAGTCTCAGTAACAAAGGTCTTCACACTATCCTTAGGTCATTTCCTGACACTATCCCTACATGCTAAACTGACACTGTCACTAGCTAATGTCCTGCCTCTTATGCTAACTGAAGCCCTTAGGTTGTGCCTGCCTCAGGCACTGAATTTAGTCCCAAGACCGTGAAACTGTCCCGAACTAAGGCCTAGATGCTCGTCCTACATCTGGCCCTGACACTGTCCCTAACTAAGGCCCTAACACTATTGCTAACTGAGGACCTGACACTGGACCTATCAGGGGCCCGCTACTCCTAACTAACGCCTTGACACTGTCCCTTACTTAGGCCCTGCTACCATCAATATCTAAAGTCCTGACATTATCCTGAGCTAATATCCTAACTCATCTCTTACCAAGGTCCTGAAACTCTCCCTAAGGAAGCCCTGATGCTCTCCCTAAGTGAGGCCTTGAGGCTGTCCCTAACAGAGGCCCTGATAATATCTTTTTTTTTTTTAAATTTTATTTATTTATTTCTTTATGGCTGTGTTGGGTCTTCGCTTCTGTGCGAGGGCTCTCTCCAGTTGCGGCAAGTGGGGGCCACTCTTCATTGCGGTGCGCGGGCCTCTCACCATCGCGGCCTCTCTTGTTGCGGAGCTCAGGCTCCAGACGCGCAGGCTCAGCAGCTCTCGCCCCCGGGCCTAGCTGCCCCGTGGCATGTGGGATCTTCCCAGACCAGGGCTCGAACCCGTGTCCCCTGCATTGGCAGGCAGACTCCCAACCACTGCGCCACCAGGGAAGCCCCTGATAATATCTTTAACATAGCACCTGAGGCTGATCCTACCATGGCTCTTATGTTGCTCCTAAGTCATGCCCTGACACTGTCCCTAGCTAAGGCCCTGACGCTAGGCCTCACTCAGGCCCTGTCGCTCTCCCTAAGTCAGGCTCTGACGCTGTCCCTACCTGAAGCCCTGACACTCACTGGTCCTTAATTAGGCCCTGATGCTCTAAGTAACCAAGGTCTTGACACTATCCCTAGGTCATTTCCTGACACTATCCCTAGATCTTAACCTAACATTCTCTTTAGCTAATGTCGAGATTAGCTAAAGAGTTTCTTTAGAACGAGATTGTTTCATCTTCTGAATATGGTTTTCTTAAAAACATAATTTTGATAGTGTTACTAACTTTAAACAAAATGTACTCAACTGCTGTGGAATAGTCCTTCATAGGAGCGTGCATGGTTCACTTCTGCATCCGCTTGTGGTGGTGTTCAAGTTGCTTTCAGCTGTAGATCCTCTTATGCTAGCTAAATCTGTGATTCTGTCCCTAAATGAGGCCCTGAAGTTAGGTCCGAGGCCGTGAACCTGTCCCTAACTGAGGCCTGGGGGCTCGTCCTAACGCAGGTCCTGACATTGTCCCTAACTAAGGCCCTGACACTACACCTAACTCCGTCACTGACACCGTACCTAACAAAGGCTCTGATGCTAGTCCGAACTTAGGCCTGACACTGCCTCTAACTAAGGCCCTGCTGTCGTCAATATCTGAACACCTGACATTATCCTGAGCTAATACCCTGACCCATGTCTTACCAAGGTCCTGAAACTTTCCCAAAGTAAGCCCTGACGCTGTCCCTAAGTGACACCTTGAGGCTGTCCCTAACAGAGGCCCTGATAATATCTTTAACGAAGACCCTAATGCTGATCCTACAGAGACCTTTATGCTGCTCCTAAGTCATGCCCTGATACTGTCCCTTACTCAGGCCCCAAAGATAGGCCTCACTTAGGCCCTGTTGCTGTACCTTAGTTAGGCTCTGACGCTGTCCGTACATCAAGCCCTGGCACTGGTCTTGATTAAGGCCCTCACGCTGCTGCTAACTAAGGCCCTGATGCTCTCAATGACTAAGGTCTTCTCGTTATCCCTTGGTCATTTCCTTTCACTATCTCTGGCCTGGAACCTGACTCTGTCCCGAGATAATCTCCTGCATCTTATGCTGACTGAAACCCTAATGCTCTCCCTAACTAAGTCCCTGACTACTCCTAACTAAGGCCATGACACTGTCTCTAACAAAGGCCCAGAATCTGTCCCTAATATAGGCCCTGCTGCCAGCTATAACTAAACTCCTGACACTCTCCTGAGATAATATCCTGACCCATTTCTAACCAAGGTCTTGACACTCTCCCTAAGAAAGCCCTGTCGCTGTCTTTAAGTGAAGACCTGTGGCTGTCCGTAACTCAGGCCCTGAAGCTTTCCCTAACTGAGGCCTTGACGCTGTGACTAACTAGGGCTCTGGTCATCTTTAACTAAGAGCCTAAAGCTGATCCAACAAAGGCACTGATGCTGCTCCTAAGTCACTCCCTGACAGTGTCCCCAGCTGAGGGCCTGACATTAGGCCTCACTCAGACCCTGTCGCTCTCCCTAAGTCAGGCCCTGATACTGTCCCTAGCTGAAGCCCTAACACTGGTTCTGAATAAGGCCCTGATATTCTCAGTAACCAAGGTCTTCACACTATCCTTAGGTCGTTTCCTGACACGATTCCTAGCCTTCACCCTAACCCTGTCCCGAGTTACTATCCTACGTCTTATGCTAACTAAAGACCTTATGCTGTGCCTATCTCAGGCACTGAATTTAGTCCCAAGACCGCTAGACTGTCCCTCACTGGGCTCCATGCCCTTATCGTCACAATGTTCCGTGACCACTGTCATCACAATGCTCCACGCCCTTATCATCACAATGCCCCATGACCCCTGTCATCACAACGCTCCATGACCCCTTCCATCACAATGCTCCGTGACCCCTTTCATCAAAATGCGCCATGACCATTGTCATCACAATGCTCCATGACCCCTGGCATCCCAAAGCTCCATGACCACTCTTATCGCAATGCTTCATGACCCTTGTCATCGCAATGCTACATACCATTGTCATCACAATGCTCCATACCCCATGTCATCACATTGGCCCATGACCCTTGTCTCACAATGTTCCATGCTCTAGTGATCACAATGCTCCATTACCCTTGTCATCACAATGCCCCGTGAACCCTGTCATCACAATTCTCCAGGCCCCCTGTCATCACAATGAGCCATGACACCTTTCATCACAATGATCCATGGCCCTTGTCATCACAATGCTCCCTGGTGCACGTCATCACAAAGATCCATGACCACTTTCAGCACAATGCTCCATGACCCCTTTCATCAAAATTCTTCATGACTATTTTCATCACAATGCTCCATGAGCCCTGTCATTAAAATGCTCCCTGACCCCTGTCATCACCATGATCCATGGCCCTTGTCATCACAGTGCTCCTTCGCTCTTGTCGTAACAATGCTCCATGATCCCTGTCATCACAATGATCCATGATTCCTTTCATCACAATTCTCCTTTTCCCCTTTCATTACAATGATCCCTGGAGTTTGTCAAAACAATGCTCCTCGATTCCCTGTAATCACAATGATCCATGACCCCTTTCATGACAATGCTCCATTACCCCACTAATCACAATGATCCATGGTGATTGTCATCAGAATGCTCCATGACCCTTGTCATCACAATGCTCCAGGTCGTTGTAATCACAATGTTCCATGACCCCTTTCACCACAAAGCTCCAAGATCCCTGTCATCACAATGCCCCATGACTCCTATCATCACAATGCTCCATGGCACTTGTCCTCACAATGCTCCATGACCCCTGTCATCACAATGCTCCATAGCGCTTTTCATCACAGTCCTCCATGACCACGTTCATCACAATGCTCCATGACCATTTTCATCACAATTCTCCATGACCACTTTCATCACAATGCCCCATGAACTCTGTCATCACAATGCTCCATGGCCCTTGTCATCACAATTCTCCATGACCCCTGTCATCACAATTCTCCATGGCCCTTGTCATCACAGTGCTCCATGGCGCTTGTCATCACAATGATCCAGAGCCTTAGTTCCTGAGTTGGGAGTAGTATCATTGCCTCAATTAGGGAAAATGTCAGTGACTGAGTTGGGAGTAGTGTGAGGGCCCTTGTTAGGGACACTGTCAGTGCCAGAGTTAGGTGTAGTGTTAGGGTTTTAGTTACGTACACTGTCAGAGCCTGAGTTGGGAATAGTGTCAGGGCCTTAGTTATGGACTGTGTCATTGGCTGAGTTAGGAGTAGTGTCAGGGCCTTAGATAGGAGTAGCATCAGTACCTTCGTTAGGTATTGTATCAGCGCCTCAGTTAGGAATAGATTCAGGGCCTTATTTTGGGACAGTGTAGGTGCCTGAGTTAGGAGTTTTGTCGGCCTTAGTTAGGGACCTTTTCAGGGCCTGAGTTAGGAGTAATGTCAGGGCCTTCCTTAGGTATTGTATCAGTGCCTGAGTTAGGAATAGTGTCAAGGCCTTAGTTAGGGACATTGCCAGGGCATGATTTAGGAGGAGTGTTAGGGTGTGAGTTATGAACAGTGTCAGGGCCTTTGTTAGTGACAGTGTCACTTCCTGAGTTAGGAGTAGAGTCAGGGCCTAAGTTAGGGACAGTGCCAGTGCTGAGTTCGTAGTAGTATCAGGGCCTTAGTTAGAGACAGTGTCAGGGCCTGAGTTAGGAGTAGTGTCAGAGGCTTTGTTAGGGACAGTGTCAGTGCCTGAGTTGAGAGTAGCGTCACAGCTTTAGTTAGGGCCAGTGTCTGGGCCTTAGTTAAGACCAGTGTCAGGGCCTATGATAGGAATCAGATCAGGGCCTGTGTTACGAGTAGTGTCAGGGCCTTAGTTAAGGACAGTGTCAGGGCCTAAGTCCTGATTATTACTAACTTTCCTGACTAAGGATTTTTGACACTACTGCTAATTCAGGTCCTGATAATATCCCTTACTAAGGCAATGACCCTTTCCCTGGCTATGGCCCTGAACTTCTCCTAAGTCAGGCCCTGATACTGTCCCTAACAATGGCCCTGACACTACACCTAACTTCGGCCCCGAAATGATACCTAACAAAGGCTTTGTTGCTAGTCCAAACTAAAGCCCTAAAATTGGTCTTAAATAAGGCCTTGACACTAATCCTAACTCAGGCCCTAACACTGTCCCTAGCTAAGGCCCTGACAGTACGCCTAACTCAGGCCCTCGTACGAATCCTAACAATGGCTCTGATGCTAGTCCAAACTAAGGGCCTGAAATTGGTCCTAAATAAGGCCTTGACACGAATCGTAACTCAGGCCCTAGCACTGTCCCTAACTAGGTCTCTGACAGTACACCTAACTCAGACCCTGACACTGTCCCTAAGCAAGGCCCTGACACTACTCCTCAGTCCCTTACACTGTACCTAACAAAGTCACTGATGCTAGGCCTAACTCAGGCCCTGAAACTGTCTGTAACTAAGGCCCTGCTGCCATCAGTATGTAAAGTCCTGACATTATGCTGAGCTAATATCCTGACCTATGTCTTTCCAAGGTCCTGAAACTGTCCCAAAGTAAGCCCTGACGCTGTCCGTAAATGAAGACCTGAGGCTGTCCCTAACTCAGGCCCTGAAGCTTTCCTTAACTGAAGCCTTGAAGCTGTGACTAACTCAGGCCCTGATCATGTATTTCACGAAGACCTTAATGCTGATCCAGCAAAGACGCTGATGCTGCTCCAAAGTCATGCCTTGACAGTGTGCCCAGCAAAGGGCCTGACGCTAGGCCTCACTCAGGCCCTGTCGCTCTCCCGAAGTCAGGTCCTGACACTGTCACTAACTAAGGCCCTGACTCTACTCCTAACTCAGTCCCGTACATTGTACCTAACAAAGGCTCTGATGCTAGTCATAACTCAAGGCCTGACACTGTCTCTAACTAAGGGCTGCTGCCATCAATATCTAAAGTCCTGACATTATCCGGAGCTAATATCCTGACCCATGTCTTACCAAGGTCCTGAAACTGTCCCAAAGTAAGCCCTGACGCTGTCCCTAAGTGAGGCCCTGCAACTTTCCCTAATTAACTCAGGCCTTAATGCTGTGACTAACTCAGAACCTGGTCATGTCTTTAACTAAGACCCTAAGGCTGATCCAACAGAGGCCCTGAGGCTGCTCCTAAGTCATGCCCTGACAGTGTCCCCAGCTAAGGGTCTGATGCTAGGCCTCACTCAGACCCTATCACTCTCCCTAAGTCAGGCTCTGATGCTGTCCCTACCTGAAGCCCTAACACTGGTTCTGAATAAGGCCCTGAGAGTCTCAGTAACAAAGGTCTTCACACTATCCTTAGGTCATTTCCTGACACTATCCCTACATGCTAAACTGACACTGTCACTAGCTAATGTCCTGCCTCTTATGCTAACTGAAGCCCTTAGGTTGTGCCTGCCTCAGGCACTGAATTTAGTCCCAAGACCGTGAAACTGTCCCGAACTAAGGCCTAGATGCTCGTCCTACATCTGGCCCTGACACTGTCCCTAACTAAGGCCCTAACACTATTGCTAACTGAGGACCTGACACTGGACCTATCAGGGGCCCGCTACTCCTAACTAACGCCTTGACACTGTCCCTTACTTAGGCCCTGCTACCATCAATATCTAAAGTCCTGACATTATCCTGAGCTAATATCCTAACTCATCTCTTACCAAGGTCCTGAAACTCTCCCTAAGGAAGCCCTGATGCTCTCCCTAAGTGAGGCCTTGAGGCTGTCCCTAACAGAGGCCCTGATAATATCTTTTTTTTTTTTTAATTTTATTTATTTATTTCTTTATGGCTGTGTTGGGTCTTCGCTTCTGTGCGAGGGCTCTCTCCAGTTGCGGCAAGTGGGGGCCACTCTTCATTGCGGTGCGCGGGCCTCTCACCATCGCGGCCTCTCTTGTTGCGGAGCTCAGGCTCCAGACGCGCAGGCTCAGCAGCTCTCGCCCCCGGGCCTAGCTGCCCCGTGGCATGTGGGATCTTCCCAGACCAGGGCTCGAACCCGTGTCCCCTGCATTGGCAGGCAGACTCCCAACCACTGCGCCACCAGGGAAGCCCCTGATAATATCTTTAACATAGCACCTGAGGCTGATCCTACCATGGCTCTTATGTTGCTCCTAAGTCATGCCCTGACACTGTCCCTAGCTAAGGCCCTGACGCTAGGCCTCACTCAGGCCCTGTCGCTCTCCCTAAGTCAGGCTCTGACGCTGTCCCTACCTGAAGCCCTGACACTCACTGGTCCTTAATTAGGCCCTGATGCTCTAAGTAACCAAGGTCTTGACACTATCCCTAGGTCATTTCCTGACACTATCCCTAGATCTTAACCTAACATTCTCTTTAGCTAATGTCGAGATTAGCTAAAGAGATTCTTTAGAACGAGATTGTTTCATCTTCTGAATATGGTTTTCTTAAAAACATAATTTTTATAGTGTTACTAACTTTAAACAAAATGTACTCAACTGCTGTGGAATAGTCCTTCATAGGAGCGTGCATGGTTCACTTCTGCATCCGCTTGTGGTGGTGTTCAAGTTGCTTTCAGCTGTAGATCCTCTTATGCTAGCTAAATCTGTGATTCTGTCCCTAAATGAGGCCCTGAAGTTAGGTCCGAGGCCGTGAACCTGTCCCTAACTGAGGCCTGGGGGCTCGTCCTAACGCAGGTCCTGACATTGTCCCTAACTAAGGCCCTGACACTACACCTAACTCCGTCACTGACACCGTACCTAACAAAGGCTCTGATGCTAGTCCGAACTTAGGCCTGACACTGCCTCTAACTAAGGCCCTGCTGTCGTCAATATCTGAACACCTGACATTATCCTGAGCTAATACCCTGACCCATGTCTTACCAAGGTCCTGAAACTTTCCCAAAGTAAGCCCTGACGCTGTCCCTAAGTGACACCTTGAGGCTGTCCCTAACAGAGGCCCTGATAATATCTTTAACGAAGACCCTAATGCTGATCCTACAGAGACCTTTATGCTGCTCCTAAGTCATGCCCTGATACTGTCCCTTACTCAGGCCCCAAAGATAGGCCTCACTTAGGCCCTGTTGCTGTACCTTAGTTAGGCTCTGACGCTGTCCGTACATCAAGCCCTGGCACTGGTCTTGATTAAGGCCCTCACGCTGCTGCTAACTAAGGCCCTGATGCTCTCAATGACTAAGGTCTTCTCGTTATCCCTTGGTCATTTCCTTTCACTATCTCTGGCCTGGAACCTGACTCTGTCCCGAGATAATCTCCTGCATCTTATGCTGACTGAAACCCTAATGCTCTCCCTAACTAAGTCCCTGACTACTCCTAACTAAGGCCATGACACTGTCTCTAACAAAGGCCCAGAATCTGTCCCTAATATAGGCCCTGCTGCCAGCTATAACTAAACTCCTGACACTCTCCTGAGATAATATCCTGACCCATTTCTAACCAAGGTCTTGACACTCTCCCTAAGAAAGCCCTGTCGCTGTCTTTAAGTGAAGACCTGTGGCTGTCCGTAACTCAGGCCCTGAAGCTTTCCCTAACTGAGGCCTTGACGCTGTGACTAACTAGGGCTCTGGTCATCTTTAACTAAGAGCCTAAAGCTGATCCAACAAAGGCACTGATGCTGCTCTTAAGTCACTCCCTGACAGTGTCCCCAGCTGAGGGCCTGACATTAGGCCTCACTCAGACCCTGTCGCTCTCCCTAAGTCAGGCCCTGATACTGTCCCTAGCTGAAGCCCTAACACTGGTTCTGAATAAGGCCCTGATATTCTCAGTAACCAAGGTCTTCACACTATCCTTAGGTCGTTTTCTGACACGATTCCTAGCCTTCACCCTAACCCTGTCCCGAGTTACTATCCTACGTCTTATGCTAACTAAAGACCTTATGCTGTGCCTATCTCAGGCACTGAATTTAGTCCCAAGACCGCTAGACTGTCCCTCACTGGGCTCCATGCCCTTATCGTCACAATGTTCCGTGACCACTGTCATCACAATGCTCCACGCCCTTATCATCACAATGCCCCATGACCCCTGTCATCACAACGCTCCATGACCCCTTCCATCACAATGCTCCGTGACCCCTTTCATCAAAATGCGCCATGACCATTGTCATCACAATGCTCCATGACCCCTGGCATCCCAAAGCTCCATGACCACTCTTATCGCAATGCTTCATGACCCTTGTCATCGCAATGCTACATACCATTGTCATCACAATGCTCCATACCCCATGTCATCACATTGGCCCATGACCCTTGTCTCACAATGTTCCATGCTCTAGTGATCACAATGCTCCATTACCCTTGTCATCACAATGCCCCGTGAACCCTGTCATCACAATTCTCCAGGCCCCCTGTCATCACAATGAGCCATGACACCTTTCATCACAATGATCCATGGCCCTTGTCATCACAATGCTCCCTGGTGCACGTCATCACAAAGATCCATGACCACTTTCAGCACAATGCTCCATGACCCCTTTCATCAAAATTCTTCATGACTATTTTCATCACAATGCTCCATGAGCCCTGTCATTAAAATGCTCCCTGACCCCTGTCATCACCATGATCCATGGCCCTTGTCATCACAGTGCTCCTTCGCTCTTGTTGTAACAATGCTCCATGATCCCTGTCATCACAATGATCCATGATTCCTTTCATCACAATTCTCCTTTTCCCCTTTCATTACAATGATCCCTGGAGTTTGTCAAAACAATGCTTCTCGATTCCCTGTAATCACAATGATCCATGACCCCTTTCATGACAATGCTCCATTACCCCACTAATCACAATGATCCATGGTGATTGTCATCACAATGCTCCATGACCCTTGTCATCACAGTGCTCCATGGCGCTTGTCATCACAATGATCCAGAGCCTTAGTTCCTGAGTTGGGAGTAGTATCATTGCCTCAATTAGAGAAAATGTCAGTGACTGAGTTGGGAGTAGTGTGAGGGCCCTTGTTAGGGACACTGTCAGTGCCAGAGTTAGGTGTAGTGTTAGGGTTTTAGTTACGTACACTGTCAGAGCCTGAGTTGGGAATAGTGTCAGGGCCTTTGTTATGGACTGTGTCATTGGCTGAGTTAGGAGTAGTGTCAGGGCCTTAGTTAGGAGTAGCATCAGTACCTTCGTTAGGTATTGTATCAGCGCCTCAGTTAGGAATAGATTCAGGGCCTTATTTTGGGACAGTGTAGGTGCCTGAGTTAGGAGTTTTGTCGGCCTTAGTTAGGGACCTTTTCAGGGCCTGAGTTAGGAGTAATGTCAGGGCCTTCCTTAGGTATTGTATCAGTGCCTGAGTTAGGAATAGTGTCAAGGCCTTAGTTAGGGACATAGCCAGGGCATGATTTAGGAGGAGTGTTAGGGTGTGAGTTATGAACAGTGTCAGGGCCTTAGTTAGTGACAGTGTCACTTCCTGAGTTAGGAATAGAGTCACGGCCTAAGTTAGGGACAGTGCCAGTGCTGAGTTCGTAGTAGTATCAGGGCCTTAGTTAGACACAGTGTCAGGGCCTGAGTTAGGAGTAGTGTCAGAGGCTTTGTTAGGGACACTGTCAGTGCCTGAGTTAAGAGTAGTGTCACAGCTTTAGTTAGGGCCAGTGTCCGGGCCTTAGTTAAGACCAGTGTCAGGGCCTATGATAGGAATCAGATCAGGGCCTGTGTTACGAGTAGTGTCAGGGCCTTAGTTAAGGACAGTGTCAGGGCCTGAGTCCTGACTTATTCCTAACTTTCCTCACTAAGGATTTTTGACACTACTGCTAATTCAGGTCCTGATAATACACTTACTAAGGCCCTGACCCTTTCCCTGGCTAAGGTCCTGAACTTCTCGTAAGTCAGGCCCTGATACTCTCCGTAACAATGGCCCTGACACTACACCTAACTTCGGCCCCGAAATGATACCTAACAAAGGCTCTGTTGCTAGTCCAATCTAAAGCCCTAAAATTGGTCTTAAATAAGGCCTTGACACTAATCCTAACTCAGGCCCTAACACTGTCCCTAGGTAAGGCCCTATCAGTACGCCTACCTCAGGCCCTCATACGATTCCTAACAATGGCTCTGATGCTAGTCCAAACTAAGGCCCTGAAATTGGTCCTAAATACGGCCTTGACACGAATCGTAACTCAGGCCCTAGCACTGTCCCTAACTAGGTCTCTGACAGTACACCTAACTCAGACCCTGACACTGTCCCTAAGCAAGGCCCTGAGACTACTCCTAACTCAGTCCCTTACACTGTAACTAACAAAGTCACTGTTGCTAGGCCTAACTCAGGCCGTGAAAGTGTCTGTAACTAAGGCCCTGCTGCCATCAGTATGTAAAGTCCTGACATTATCCTGAGCTAATATCCTGACCTATGTCTTTCCAAGGTCCTGAAACTGTCCCAAAGTAAGCCCTGATGCTGTCCGTAAGTGAACACCTGAGGCTGTCCCTAACTCAGGCCCTGAAGCTTTCCTTAACTGAAGCCTTGAAGCTGTGACTAACTCAGGCCCTGATCATGTATTTCACCAAGACCTTAATGCTGATCCAGCAAAGACGCTGATGCTGCTCCAAAGTCATGCCCTGACAGTGTGCCCAGCAAAGGGCCTGACGCTAGGCCTCACTCAGGCCCTGTCGCTCTCCCGAAGTCAGGCCCTGACACTGTCACTAACTAAGGCCCTGACTCTACTCCTAACTCAGTCCCGTAAAGTGTACCTAACAAAGGCTCTGATGCTAGTCGTAACTCAGGGCCTGACACTGTCTCTAACTAAGGGCTGCTGCCATCAATATCTAAAGTCCTGACATTATCCGGAGCTAATATCCTGATCCATGTCTTACCAAGGTCCTGAAACTCTCCCAAAGTAAGCCCTGTCGCTATCCCTAAGTGAGGCCCTGCAGCTTTCCCTAACTAACTCAGGCCTTGATGCTGTGACTAACTCAGACCCTGGTCATGTCTTTAACTAAAACCCTAAGGCTGATCCAACAGAGGCCGGGATGCTGCTTCTAAGTCATGCCCTGACAGTGTCCCCAGCTAAGGGTCTGACGCTAGGCCTCACTCAGACCCTGTCGCTCTCCCTAAGTTAGGCCCTGATACTGTCCCTACCTGAAGCCCTAACACTGGTTCTGAATAAGGCCCTGATATTCTCAGTAACCAAGGTCTTCACACTATCCTTAGTTCATTTCCTGACACGATTCCTAGCCTTCACCCTAACCCTGTCCCGAGTTACTATCCTACGTCTTATGCTAACTAAAGACCTTATGCTGTGCCTACCTCAGGCACTGAATTTAGTCCCAAGACCGCTAGACTGTCCCTCACTAGGCTCCATGCCCTTATCGTCACAATGTTCCGTGACCACTGTCATCACAATGCTCCACGCCCTTATCATCACAATGCCCCATGACCCCTGTCATCACAATGCTCCATGACCCCTTCCATCACAGTGCTCCGTGACCCGTTTCATCAAAATGCGCCATGACCATTGTCAACACAATGCTCCAGGACCCCTGGCATCACAATGCTTCATGACCACTCTCATCACAATGCTTCATGACCCTTGTCATCGCAATGCTACATACCATTGTCATCACAATGCTCCATACCCCATGTCATCACATTGGTCCATGACCCTTGCCTCACAATGATCCATGCTCTTGTGATCACAATGCTCCTTGCCCCCTGTCATCACAATGCCCCATGACTCCTATCATCACAATGCTCCATGTCCCCTGTCATCACAATGCTCCATGACCCCGGTCATCACAATGCTCCATTACCCTTGTCATCACAATGCTCCAGGTCCCCTGTCATTCACAAAGCCAAATGACCCCTGTCATCACAATGCTTCATGGCCCTTGTCCTCACAATGCCCCATGACCCCTGTCATCAATTTGCTCCATGTCCCCGTTTAGCACAATGCTCTAAATTACCCCTGTAATCACAGTGCTCCATAACCCTTTTCCTCACAATGCTCCATGCCCCTTTTCATCACAATGACCCATGAAAACTTTCATCAGAATGCTCCATTACCCCTGTCTCATGTCCCCTTTCATCACAATGCCTCACAATTACCCCTGTAATCACAGTGCTCCATAACCCCTTTCATCAGAGTGCTCCATGCCCCCTGTCATCACAATGCTCCATGACCCCTTTCATCACAATTCTCCATTAATCCTTTCATCGCACTGCTCTATGACTTTTGTCATCACAATGCTGCATGCCCTTCTCATCACAATGCTCCATGGCCTTTGTCATCACAATGCTCCATGTTCAATGTAATCACAGTGCTCCACGACTCCTGTCATCACAATGTTCCATGAGACATTTCATCACAAAGCTCCATGACGCTTGTCATCACAATGCTCCATGGCGCTGTGCATCACAATGCTCCATGACCACATTCAGCACAGTGGTCCATGACCCTTTTCATCACAATATTCCATGGCTCTTGCCGTCACAATGCCCCATGGCGCTTGTCATCACAATGCTCCATGACCCCTTGTCATCACAATGCCCCATGGCCCCTTTCATCACAATGCTCGCAGACATCTTTCATCACAATGCTCCATGACCACTTTCATCACAATGCTCCATGTGCCCTGTTCATCACAAGGCTCCATGCCCTTATCATCACAGTGCTCCATGAACCCTTTCATCACAATGCTCCATGGCACTTCTCATCACAATGCCCCATGACCCCTTCCATCACAATGCTCCATGACCCCTTTCATCAAAATGCGCCATGAACATTGTCATAACAAAGCTCCATGACCACGTTCATCACAATGCTCCATGACCCATTTCCTTACAATGCTCCATGGCTCTTGTCATCACAAAGCTCAATGGTGCTTGTCATCACAAGGCTCCATGACAACTGTAATCACAATGATCCATGACCCTTTGATAACAATTCTCCATTACCCCTTTCGTCACAATGATCCTTGGCGCTTGTCATCACAATGCTCCATGATCCCTGTAATCACAATGATCCTTGACCCCTTTCATCACAATATTCCATGGCCGCTTTCATCACAATGCTCCATAACTCCTGTCATCACAATTCCCCATGACCCATTTCCCCACAATGCTCCCTGAGCCATGTCATCACAATGCTACTTGTCTTTCTCATTACAATGCTCCATGTCCCCTGTAATCAGAGTCTTCCATGACCCCTTTCATCACAATTCTCCTTAACACTTTTCTCACAATGCTCCATGCCATTGTCATCACAAAGTTTCATGCCCCCTGTCACCACACTGCTCCAAGCCCACTCTCAACACAATGCTCCATGAGACTTCTCTCACAATTCTCCACGACCTTTTCATTACAATGCTCCATGCCCCATGTCATCACAATGCTCCATGCCCCCTTTCATTACAATGTTCCATGCCCCCTGTCATCACAATGCTCCATGACCCTTGTCATCACAATGCTCCAGGTCGTTGTAATCACAATGTTCCATGACCCCTTTCACCACAAAGCTCCACGATCCCTGTCATCACAATGCCCCATGACTCTTATCATCACAATGCTCCATGGCACTTGTCATCACAATGCTCCATGACCCCTGTCATCACAATGCTCCATAGCGGTTTTCATCACAATCCTCCATGACCACTTTCATCACAATGCCCCATGACCATTTTCATCACAATGCTCCATGACCACTTTCATCAATATGCCCCATGAACTCTGTCATCACAATGCTCCATGGCCCTTGTCATCACAATTCTCCATGACCCCTGTCATCACAACTCTCCATGGCCCTTGTCATCTCAGTGCTCCATGCACTTGTCATCACAATTCTCCATGACCCTTGTCATCACAGTGCTCCATGGCGCTTGTCATCACAATGATCCAGAGCCTTAGTTCCCGAGTTGGGAGTAGTATCATTGCCTCAATTAGGGAAAATGTCAGTGACTGAGTTGGGAGTAGTGTGAGGGCCCTTGTTAGGGATACTGTCATTGCCTGAGTTAGCTGTAGTGTCAGGGTTTTAGTTACATAGACTCTCAGTGCCTGAGTTGTGAATAGTGTCCGGGCCTTAGTTATGGACTGTGTCATTGCCTGAGTTAGGAGTAGTGTCAGGGCCTTAGTTAGGAGTAGCATCAGTGTCTTCGTTAGGTATTGTATCAGTGCCTCAGTTCGGAATAGATTCAGGGCCTTATTTTGGGACAGTGTCAGTGCCTGAGTTAGGAGTTTTGTCGGCCATAGTTAGGGACCTTTTCAGGGCCTGAGTTAGGAGTAATGTCAGGGCCTTCCTTAGGTATTGTATCAGTGCCTGAGTTAGGAATAGTGTCAAGGCCTTAGTTAGGGATATTGCCAGGGCATGATTTAGGAGGAGTGTTAGGGTGTGAGTTATGAACAGTGTCAGGGCCTTAGTTAGTGACAGTGTCACTTCCTGAGTTAGGAATAGAGTCACGGCCTAAGTTAGGGACAGTGCCAGTGCTGAGTTCGTAGTAGTATCAGGGCCTTAGTTAGACACAGTGTCAGGGCCTGAGTTAGGAGTAGTGTCAGAGGCTTTGTTAGGGACACTGTCAGTGCCTGAGTTAAGAGTAGTGTCACAGCTTTAGTTAGGGCCAGTGTCCGGGCCTTAGTTAAGACCAGTGTCAGGGCCTATGATAGGAATCAGATCAGGGCCTGTGTTACGAGTAGTGTCAGGGCCTTAGTTAAGGACAGTGTCAGGGCCTGAGTCCTGACTTATTCCTAACTTTCCTCACTAAGGATTTTTGACACTACTGCTAATTCAGGTCCTGATAATACACTTACTAAGGCCCTGACCCTTTCCCTGGCTAAGGTCCTGAACTTCTCGTAAGTCAGGCCCTGATACTGTCCGTAACAATGGCCCTGACACTACACCTAACTTCGGCCCCGAAATGATACCTAACAAAGGCTCTGTTGCTAGTCCAATCTAAAGCCCTAAAATTGGTCTTAAATAAGGCCTTGACACTAATCCTAACTCAGGCCCTAACACTGTCCCTAGGTAAGGCCCTATCAGTACGCCTACCTCAGGCCCTCATACGATTCCTAACAATGGCTCTGATGCTAGTCCAAACTAAGGCCCTGAAATTGGTCCTAAATACGGCCTTGACACGAATCGTAACTCAGGCCCTAGCACTGTCCCTAACTAGGTCTCTGACAGTACACCTAACTCAGACCCTGACACTGTCCCTAAGCAAGGCCCTGAGACTACTCCTAACTCAGTCCCTTACACTGTAACTAACAAAGTCACTGTTGCTAGGCCTAACTCAGGCCGTGAAAGTGTCTGTAACTAAGGCCCTGCTGCCATCAGTATGTAAAGTCCTGACATTATCCTGAGCTAATATCCTGACCTATGTCTTTCCAAGGTCCTGAAACTGTCCCAAAGTAAGCCCTGATGCTGTCCGTAAGTGAACACCTGAGGCTGTCCCTAACTCAGGCCCTGAAGCTTTCCTTAACTGAAGCCTTGAAGCTGTGACTAACTCAGGCCCTGATCATGTATTTCACCAAGACCTTAATGCTGATCCAGCAAAGACGCTGATGCTGCTCCAAAGTCATGCCCTGACAGTGTGCCCAGCAAAGGGCCTGACGCTAGGCCTCACTCAGGCCCTGTCGCTCTCCCGAAGTCAGGCCCTGACACTGTCACTAACTAAGGCCCTGACTCTACTCCTAACTCAGTCCCGTAAAGTGTACCTAACAAAGGCTCTGATGCTAGTCGTAACTCAGGGCCTGACACTGTCTCTAACTAAGGGCTGCTGCCATCAATATCTAAAGTCCTGACATTATCCGGAGCTAATATCCTGATCCATGTCTTACCAAGGTCCTGAAACTCTCCCAAAGTAAGCCCTGTCGCTATCCCTAAGTGAGGCCCTGCAGCTTTCCCTAACTAACTCAGGCCTTGATGCTGTGACTAACTCAGACCCTGGTCATGTCTTTAACTAAAACCCTAAGGCTGATCCAACAGAGGCCGGGATGCTGCTTCTAAGTCATGCCCTGACAGTGTCCCCAGCTAAGGGTCTGACGCTAGGCCTCACTCAGACCCTGTCGCTCTCCCTAAGTTAGGCCCTGATACTGTCCCTACCTGAAGCCCTAACACTGGTTCTGAATAAGGCCCTGATATTCTCAGTAACCAAGGTCTTCACACTATCCTTAGTTCATTTCCTGACACGATTCCTAGCCTTCACCCTAACCCTGTCCCGAGTTACTATCCTACGTCTTATGCTAACTAAAGACCTTATGCTGTGCCTACCTCAGGCACTGAATTTAGTCCCAAGACCGCTAGACTGTCCCTCACTAGGCTCCATGCCCTTATCGTCACAATGTTCCGTGACCACTGTCATCACAATGCTCCACGCCCTTATCATCACAATGCCCCATGACCCCTGTCATCACAATGCTCCATGACCCCTTCCATCACAGTGCTCCGTGACCCGTTTCATCAAAATGCGCCATGACCATTGTCAACACAATGCTCCAGGACCCCTGGCATCACAATGCTTCATGACCACTCTCATCACAATGCTTCATGACCCTTGTCATCGCAATGCTACATACCATTGTCATCACAATGCTCCATACCCCATGTCATCACATTGGTCCATGACCCTTGCCTCACAATGATCCATGCTCTTGTGATCACAATGCTCCTTGCCCCCTGTCATCACAATGCCCCATGACTCCTATCATCACAATGCTCCATGTCCCCTGTCATCACAATGCTCCATGACCCCGGTCATCACAATGCTCCATTACCCTTGTCATCACAATGCTCCAGGTCCCCTGTCATTCACAAAGCCAAATGACCCCTGTCATCACAATGCTTCATGGCCCTTGTCCTCACAATGCCCCATGACCCCTGTCATCAATTTGCTCCATGTCCCCGTTTAGCACAATGCTCTAAATTACCCCTGTAATCACAGTGCTCCATAACCCTTTTCCTCACAATGCTCCATGCCCCTTTTCATCACAATGACCCATGAAAACTTTCATCAGAATGCTCCATTACCCCTGTCTCATGTCCCCTTTCATCACAATGCCTCACAATTACCCCTGTAATCACAGTGCTCCATAACCCCTTTCATCAGAGTGCTCCATGCCCCCTGTCATCACAATGCTCCATGACCCCTTTCATCACAATTCTCCATTAATCCTTTCATCGCACTGCTCTATGACTTTTGTCATCACAATGCTGCATGCCCTTCTCATCACAATGCTCCATGGCCTTTGTCATCACAATGCTCCATGTTCAATGTAATCACAGTGCTCCACGACTCCTGTCATCACAATGTTCCATGAGACATTTCATCACAAAGCTCCATGACGCTTGTCATCACAATGCTCCATGGCGCTGTGCATCACAATGCTCCATGACCACATTCAGCACAGTGGTCCATGACCCTTTTCATCACAATATTCCATGGCTCTTGCCGTCACAATGCCCCATGGCGCTTGTCATCACAATGCTCCATGACCCCTTGTCATCACAATGCCCCATGGCCCCTTTCATCACAATGCTCGCAGACATCTTTCATCACAATGCTCCATGACCACTTTCATCACAATGCTCCATGTGCCCTGTTCATCACAAGGCTCCATGCCCTTATCATCACAGTGCTCCATGAACCCTTTCATCACAATGCTCCATGGCACTTCTCATCACAATGCCCCATGACCCCTTCCATCACAATGCTCCATGACCCCTTTCATCAAAATGCGCCATGAACATTGTCATAACAAAGCTCCATGACCACGTTCATCACAATGCTCCATGACCCATTTCCTTACAATGCTCCATGGCTCTTGTCATCACAAAGCTCAATGGTGCTTGTCATCACAAGGCTCCATGACAACTGTAATCACAATGATCCATGACCCTTTGATAACAATTCTCCATTACCCCTTTCGTCACAATGATCCTTGGCGCTTGTCATCACAATGCTCCATGATCCCTGTAATCACAATGATCCTTGACCCCTTTCATCACAATATTCCATGGCCGCTTTCATCACAATGCTCCATAACTCCTGTCATCACAATTCCCCATGACCCATTTCCCCACAATGCTCCCTGAGCCATGTCATCACAATGCTACTTGTCTTTCTCATTACAATGCTCCATGTCCCCTGTAATCAGAGTCTTCCATGACCCCTTTCATCACAATTCTCCTTAACACTTTTCTCACAATGCTCCATGCCATTGTCATCACAAAGTTTCATGCCCCCTGTCACCACACTGCTCCAAGCCCACTCTCAACACAATGCTCCATGAGACTTCTCTCACAATTCTCCACGACCTTTTCATTACAATGCTCCATGCCCCATGTCATCACAATGCTCCATGCCCCCTTTCATTACAATGTTCCATGCCCCCTGTCATCACAATGCTCCATGACCCTTGTCATCACAATGCTCCAGGTCGTTGTAATCACAATGTTCCATGACCCCTTTCACCACAAAGCTCCACGATCCCTGTCATCACAATGCCCCATGACTCTTATCATCACAATGCTCCATGGCACTTGTCATCACAATGCTCCATGACCCCTGTCATCACAATGCTCCATAGCGGTTTTCATCACAATCCTCCATGACCACTTTCATCACAATGCCCCATGACCATTTTCATCACAATGCTCCATGACCACTTTCATCAATATGCCCCATGAACTCTGTCATCACAATGCTCCATGGCCCTTGTCATCACAATTCTCCATGACCCCTGTCATCACAACTCTCCATGGCCCTTGTCATCTCAGTGCTCCATGCACTTGTCATCACAATTCTCCATGACCCTTGTCATCACAGTGCTCCATGGCGCTTGTCATCACAATGATCCAGAGCCTTAGTTCCCGAGTTGGGAGTAGTATCATTGCCTCAATTAGGGAAAATGTCAGTGACTGAGTTGGGAGTAGTGTGAGGGCCCTTGTTAGGGATACTGTCATTGCCTGAGTTAGCTGTAGTGTCAGGGTTTTAGTTACATAGACTCTCAGTGCCTGAGTTGTGAATAGTGTCCGGGCCTTAGTTATGGACTGTGTCATTGCCTGAGTTAGGAGTAGTGTCAGGGCCTTAGTTAGGAGTAGCATCAGTGTCTTCGTTAGGTATTGTATCAGTGCCTCAGTTCGGAATAGATTCAGGGCCTTATTTTGGGACAGTGTCAGTGCCTGAGTTAGGAGTTTTGTCGGCCATAGTTAGGGACCTTTTCAGGGCCTGAGTTAGGAGTAATGTCAGGGCCTTCCTTAGGTATTGTATCAGTGCCTGAGTTAGGAATAGTGTCAAGGCCTTAGTTAGGGATATTGCCAGGGCATGATTTAGGAGGAGTGTTAGGGTGTGAGTTATGAACAGTGTCAGGGCCTTAGTTAGTGACAGTGTCACTTCCTGAGTTAGGAATAGAGTCACGGCCTAAGTTAGGGACAGTGCCAGTGCTGAGTTCGTAGTAGTGTCAGGGCCTTAGTTAGACACAGTGTCAGGGCCTGAGTTAGGAGTAGTGTCAGAGGCTTTGTTAGGGACACTGTCAGTGCCTGAGTTAAGAGTAGTGTCACAGCTTTAGTTAGGGCCAGTGTCCGGGCCTTAGTTAAGACCAGTGTCAGGGCCTATGATAGGAATCAGATCAGGGCCTGTGTTACGAGTAGTGTCAGGGCCTTAGTTAAGGACAGTGTCAGGGCCTGAGTCCTGACTTATTCCTAACTTTCCTCACTAAGGATTTTTGACACTACTGCTAATTCAGGTCCTGATAATACACTTACTAAGGCCCTGACCCTTTCCCTGGCTAAGGTCCTGAACTTCTCGTAAGTCAGGCCCTGATACTCTCCGTAACAATGGCCCTGACACTACACCTAACTTCGGCCCGGAAATGATACCTAACAAAGGCTCTGTTGCTAGTCCAATCTAAAGCCCTAAAATTGGTCTTAAATAAGGCCTTGACACTAATCCTAACTCAGGCCCTAACACTGTCCCTAGGTAAAGCCCTATCCGTACGCCTAACTCAGGCCCTCATACGATTCCTAACAATGGCTCTGATGCTAGTCCAAACTAAGGCCCTGAAATTGGTCCTAAATACGGCCTTGACACGAATCGTAACTCAGGCCCTAGCACTGTCCCTAACTAGGTCTCTGACAGTACACCTAACTCAGACCCTGACACTGTCCCTAAGCAAGGCCCTGAGACTACTCCTAACTCAGTCCCTTACACTGTAACTAGCAAAGTCACTGTTGCTAGGCCTAACTCAGGCCGTGAAAGTGTCTGTAACTAAGGCCCTGCTGCCATCAGTATGTAAAGTCCTGACATTATCCTGAGCTAATATCCTGACCTATGTCTTTCCAAGGTCCTGAAACTGTCCCAAAGTAAGCCCTGATGCTGTCCGTAAGTGAACACCTGAGGCTGTCCCTAACTCAGGCCCTGAAGCTTTCCTTAACTGAAGCCTTGAAGCTGTGACTAACTCAGGCCCTGATCATGTATTTCACCAAGACCTTAATGCTGATCCAGCAAAGACGCTGATGCTGCTCCAAAGTCATGCCCTGACAGTGTGCCCAGCAAAGGGCCTGACGCTAGGCCTCACTCAGGCCCTGTCGCTCTCCCGAAGTCAGGCCCTGACACTGTCACTAACTAAGGCCCTGACTCTACTCCTAACTCAGTCCCGTAAAGTGTACCTAACAAAGGCTCTGATGCTAGTCGTAACTCAGGGCCTGACACTGTCTCTAACTAAGGGCTGCTGCCATCAATATCTAAAGTCCTGACATTATCCGGAGCTAATATCCTGATCTATGTCTTACCAAGGTCCTGAAACTCTCCCAAAGTAAGCCCTGTCGCTGTCCCTAAGTGAGGCCCTGCAGCTTTCCCTAACTAACTCAGGCCTTGATGCTGTGACTAACTCAGACCCTGGTCATGTCTTTAACTAAAACCCTAAGGCTGATCCAACAGAGGCCGGGATGCTGCTCCTAAGTCATGCCCTGACAGTGTCCCCAGCTAAGGGTCTGACGCTAGGCCTCACTCAGACCCTGTCGCTCTCCCTAAGTTAGGCCCTGATACTGTCCCTACCTGAAGCCCTAACACTGGTTCTGAATAAGGCCCTGATATTCTCAGTAACCAAGGTCTTCACACTATCCTTAGTTCATTTCCTGACACGATTCCTAGCCTTCACCCTAACCCTGTCCCGAGTTACTATCCTACGTCTTATGCTAACTAAAGACCTTATGCTGTGCCTACCTCAGGCACTGAATTTAGTCCCAAGACCGCTAGACTGTCCCTCACTAGGCTCCATGCCCTTATCGTCACAATGTTCCGTGACCACTGTCATCACAATGCTCCACGCCCTTATCATCACAATGCCCCATGACCCCTGTCATCACAATGCTCCATGACCCCTTCCATCACAGTGATCCGTGACACGTTTCATCAAAATGCGCCATGACCATTGTCAACAAAATACTCCATGACCCCTGGCATCACAATGCTCCATGACCACTCTCATCACAATGCTTCATGACCCTTGTCATCGCAATGCTACATACCATTGTCATCACAATGCTCCATACCCCATGTCATCACATTGGTCCATGACCCGTGCCTCACAATGATCCATGCTCTTGTGATCACAATGCTCCTTGCCCCCTGTCATCACAATGCCCCATGACTCCTATCATCACAATGCTCCGTGTCCCCTGTCATCACAATGCTCCATGACCCCGGTCATCACAATGCTCCATTACCCTTGTCATCACAATGCTCCAGGTCCCCTGTCATTCACAAAGCCAAATGACCCCTGTCATCACAATGCTTCATGGCCCTTGTCCTCACAATGCCCCATGACCCCTGTCATCAATTTGCTCCATGTCCCCGTTTAGCACAATGCTCTAAATTACCCCTGTAATCACAGTGCTCCATAACCCTTTTCCTCACAATGCTCCATGCCCCTTTTCATCACAATGAGCCATGAAAACTTTCATCAGAATGCTCCATTACCCCTGTCTCATGTCCCCTTTCATCACAATGCCTCACAATTACCCCTGTAATCACAGTGCTCCATAACCCCTTTCATCAGAGTGCTCCATGCCCCCTGTCATCACAATGCTCCATGACCCCTTTCATCACAATTCTCCATTAATCCTTTCATCGCACTGCTCTATGACTTTTGTCATCACAATGCTGCATGCCCTTCTCATCACAATGCTCCATGGCCTTTGTCATCACAATGCTCCATGTTCAATGTAATCACAGTGCTCCACGACTCCTGTCATCACAATGTTCCATGAGACATTTCATCACAAAGCTCCATGACGCTTGTCATCACAATGCTCCATGGCGCTGTGCATCACAATGCTCCATGACCACATTCAGCACAGTGGTCCATGACCCTTTTCATCACAATATTCCATGGCTCTTGCCGTCACAATGCCCCATGGCGCTTGTCATCACAATGCTCCATGACCCCTTGTCATCACAATGCCCCATGGCCCCTTTCATCACAATGCTCGCAGACATCTTTCATCACAATGCTCCATGACCACTTTCATCACAATGCTCCATGTGCCCTGTTCATCACAAGGCTCCATGCCCTTATCATCACAGTGCTCCATGAACCCTTTCATCACAATGCTCCATGGCACTTCTCATCACAATGCCCCATGACCCCTTCCATCACAATGCTCCATGACCCCTTTCATCAAAATGCGCCATGAACATTGTCATAACAAAGCTCCATGACCACGTTCATCACAATGCTCCATGACCCATTTCCTTACAATGCTCCATGGCTCTTGTCATCACAAAGCTCAATGGTGCTTGTCATCACAAGGCTCCATGACAACTGTAATCACAATGATCCATGACCCTTTGATAACAATTCTCCATTACCCCTTTCGTCACAATGATCCTTGGCGCTTGTCATCACAATGCTCCATGATCCCTGTAATCACAATGATCCTTGACCCCTTTCATCACAATATTCCATGGCCGCTTTCATCACAATGCTCCATAACTCCTGTCATCACAATTCCCCATGACCCATTTCCCCACAATGCTCCCTGAGCCATGTCATCACAATGCTACTTGTCTTTCTCATTACAATGCTCCATGTCCCCTGTAATCAGAGTCTTCCATGACCCCTTTCATCACAATTCTCCTTAACACTTTTCTCACAATGCTCCATGCCATTGTCATCACAAAGTTTCATGCCCCCTGTCACCACACTGCTCCAAGCCCACTCTCAACACAATGCTCCATGAGACTTCTCTCACAATTCTCCACGACCTTTTCATTACAATGCTCCATGCCCCATGTCATCACAATGCTCCATGCCCCCTTTCATTACAATGTTCCATGCCCCCTGTCATCACAATGCTCCATGACCCTTGTCATCACAATGCTCCAGGTCGTTGTAATCACAATGTTCCATGACCCCTTTCACCACAAAGCTCCACGATCCCTGTCATCACAATGCCCCATGACTCTTATCATCACAATGCTCCATGGCACTTGTCATCACAATGCTCCATGACCCCTGTCATCACAACGCTCCATAGCGGTTTTCATCACAATCCTCCATGACCACTTTCATCACAATGCCCCATGACCATTTTCATCACAATGCTCCATGACCACTTTCATCAATATGCCCCATGAACTCTGTCATCACAATGCTCCATGGCCCTTGTCATCACAATTCTCCATGACCCCTGTCATCACAACTCTCCATGGCCCTTGTCATCTCAGTGCTCCATGCACTTGTCATCACAATTCTCCATGACCCTTGTCATCACAGTGCTCCATGGCGCTTGTCATCACAATGATCCAGAGCCTTAGTTCCCGAGTTGGGAGTAGTATCATTGCCTCAATTAGGGAAAATGTCAGTGACTGAGTTGGGAGTAGTGTGAGGGCCCTTGTTAGGGATACTGTCATTGCCTGAGTTAGCTGTAGTGTCAGGGTTTTAGTTACATAGACTCTCAGTGCCTGAGTTGTGAATAGTGTCCGGGCCTTAGTTATGGACTGTGTCATTGCCTGAGTTAGGAGTAGTGTCAGGGCCTTAGTTAGGAGTAGCATCAGTGTCTTCGTTAGGTATTGTATCAGTGCCTCAGTTCGGAATAGATTCAGGGCCTTATTTTGGGACAGTGTCAGTGCCTGAGTTAGGAGTTTTGTCGGCCATAGTTAGGGACCTTTTCAGGGCCTGAGTTAGGAGTAATGTCAGGGCCTTCCTTAGGTATTGTATCAGTGCCTGAGTTAGGAATAGTGTCAAGGCCTTAGTTAGGGATATTGCCAGGGCATGATTTAGGAGGAGTGTTAGGGTGTGAGTTATGAACAGTGTCAGGGCCTTAGTTAGTGACAGTGTCACTTCCTGAGTTAGGAATAGAGTCACGGCCTAAGTTAGGGACAGTGCCAGTGCTGAGTTCGTAGTAGTATCAGGGCCTTAGTTAGACACAGTGTCAGGGCCTGAGTTAGGAGTAGTGTCAGAGGCTTTGTTAGGGACACTGTCAGTGCCTGAGTTAAGAGTAGTGTCACAGCTTTAGTTAGGGCCAGTGTCCGGGCCTTAGTTAAGACCAGTGTCAGGGCCTATGATAGGAATCAGATCAGGGCCTGTGTTACGAGTAGTGTCAGGGCCTTAGTTAAGGACAGTGTCAGGGCCTGAGTCCTGACTTATTCCTAACTTTCCTCACTAAGGATTTTTGACACTACTGCTAATTCAGGTCCTGATAATACACTTACTAAGGCCCTGACCCTTTCCCTGGCTAAGGTCCTGAACTTCTCGTAAGTCAGGCCCTGATACTGTCCGTAACAATGGCCCTGACACTACACCTAACTTCGGCCCCGAAATGATACCTAACAAAGGCTCTGTTGCTAGTCCAATCTAAAGCCCTAAAATTGGTCTTAAATAAGGCCTTGACACTAATCCTAACTCAGGCCCTAACACTGTCCCTAGGTAAGGCCCTATCAGTACGCCTACCTCAGGCCCTCATACGATTCCTAACAATGGCTCTGATGCTAGTCCAAACTAAGGCCCTGAAATTGGTCCTAAATACGGCCTTGACACGAATCGTAACTCAGGCCCTAGCACTGTCCCTAACTAGGTCTCTGACAGTACACCTAACTCAGACCCTGACACTGTCCCTAAGCAAGGCCCTGAGACTACTCCTAACTCAGTCCCTTACACTGTAACTAACAAAGTCACTGTTGCTAGGCCTATCTCAGGCCGTGAAAGTGTCTGTAACTAAGGCCCTGCTGCCATCAGTATGTAAAGTCCTGACATTATCCTGAGCTAATATCCTGACCTATGTCTTTCCAAGGTCCTGAAACTGTCCCAAAGTAAGCCCTGATGCTGTCCGTAAGTGAACACCTGAGGCTGTCCCTAACTCAGGCCCTGAAGCTTTCCTTAACTGAAGCCTTGAAGCTGTGACTAACTCAGGCCCTGATCATGTATTTCACCAAGACCTTAATGCTGATCCAGCAAAGACGCTGATGCTGCTCCAAAGTCATGCCCTGACAGTGTGCCCAGCAAAGGGCCTGACGCTAGGCCTCACTCAGGCCCTGTCGCTCTCCCGAAGTCAGGCCCTGACACTGTCACTAACTAAGGCCCTGACTCTACTCCTAACTCAGTCCCGTAAAGTGTACCTAACAAAGGCTCTGATGCTAGTCGTAACTCAGGGCCTGACACTGTCTCTAACTAAGGGCTGCTGCCATCAATATCTAAAGTCCTGACATTATCCGGAGCTAATATCCTGATCTATGTCTTACCAAGGTCCTGAAACTCTCCCAAAGTAAGCCCTGTCGCTGTCCCTAAGTGAGGCCCTGCAGCTTTCCCTAACTAACTCAGGCCTTGATGCTGTGACTAACTCAGACCCTGGTCATGTCTTTAACTAAAACCCTAAGGCTGATCCAACAGAGGCCGGGATGCTGCTCCTAAGTCATGCCCTGACAGTGTCCCCAGCTAAGGGTCTGACGCTAGGCCTCACTCAGACCCTGTCGCTCTCCCTAAGTTAGGCCCTGATACTGTCCCTACCTGAAGCCCTAACACTGGTTCTGAATAAGGCCCTGATATTCTCAGTAACCAAGGTCTTCACACTATCCTTAGTTCATTTCCTGACACGATTCCTAGCCTTCACCCTAACCCTGTCCCGAGTTACTATCCTACGTCTTATGCTAACTAAAGACCTTATGCTGTGCCTACCTCAGGCACTGAATTTAGTCCCAAGACCGCTAGACTGTCCCTCACTAGGCTCCATGCCCTTATCGTCACAATGTTCCGTGACCACTGTCATCACAATGCTCCACGCCCTTATCATCACAATGCCCCATGACCCCTGTCATCACAATGCTCCATGACCCCTTCCATCACAGTGATCCGTGACCCGTTTCATCAAAATGCGCCATGACCATTGTCAACAAAATGCTCCATGACCCCTGGCATCACAATGCTCCATGACCACTCTCATCACAATGCTTCATGACCCTTGTCATCGCAATGCTACATACCATTGTCATCACAATGCTCCATACCCCATGTCATCACATTGGTCCATGACCCGTGCCTCACAATGATCCATGCTCTTGTGATCACAATGCTCCTTGCCCCCTGTCATCACAATGCCCCATGACTCCTATCATCACAATGCTCCGTGTCCCCTGTCATCACAATGCTCCATGACCCCGGTCATCACAATGCTCCATTACCCTTGTCATCACAATGCTCCAGGTCCCCTGTCATTCACAAAGCCAAATGACCCCTGTCATCACAATGCTTCATGGCCCTTGTCCTCACAATGCCCCATGACCCCTGTCATCAATTTGCTCCATGTCCCCGTTTAGCACAATGCTCTAAATTACCCCTGTAATCACAGTGCTCCATAACCCTTTTCCTCACAATGCTCCATGCCCCTTTTCATCACAATGACCCATGAAAACTTTCATCAGAATGCTCCATTACCCCTGTCTCATGTCCCCTTTCATCACAATGCCTCACAATTACCCCTGTAATCACAGTGCTCCATAACCCCTTTCATCAGAGTGCTCCATGCCCCCTGTCATCACAATGCTCCATGACCCCTTTCATCACAATTCTCCATTAATCCTTTCATCGCACTGCTCTATGACTTTTGTCATCACAATGCTGCATGCCCTTCTCATCACAATGCTCCATGGCCTTTGTCATCACAATGCTCCATGTTCAATGTAATCACAGTGCTCCACGACTCCTGTCATCACAATGTTCCATGAGACATTTCATCACAAAGCTCCATGACGCTTGTCATCACAATGCTCCATGGCGCTGTGCATCACAATGCTCCATGACCACATTCAGCACAGTGGTCCATGACCCTTTTCATCACAATATTCCATGGCTCTTGCCGTCACAATGCCCCATGGCGCTTGTCATCACAATGCTCCATGACCCCTTGTCATCACAATGCCCCATGGCCCCTTTCATCACAATGCTCGCAGACATCTTTCATCACAATGCTCCATGACCACTTTCATCACAATGCTCCATGTGCCCTGTTCATCACAAGGCTCCATGCCCTTATCATCACAGTGCTCCATGAACCCTTTCATCACAATGCTCCATGGCACTTCTCATCACAATGCCCCATGACCCCTTCCATCACAATGCTCCATGACCCCTTTCATCAAAATGCGCCATGAACATTGTCATAACAAAGCTCCATGACCACGTTCATCACAATGCTCCATGACCCATTTCCTTACAATGCTCCATGGCTCTTGTCATCACAAAGCTCAATGGTGCTTGTCATCACAAGGCTCCATGACAACTGTAATCACAATGATCCATGACCCTTTGATAACAATTCTCCATTACCCCTTTCGTCACAATGATCCTTGGCGCTTGTCATCACAATGCTCCATGATCCCTGTAATCACAATGATCCTTGACCCCTTTCATCACAATATTCCATGGCCGCTTTCATCACAATGCTCCATAACTCCTGTCATCACAATTCCCCATGACCCATTTCCCCACAATGCTCCCTGAGCCATGTCATCACAATGCTACTTGTCTTTCTCATTACAATGCTCCATGTCCCCTGTAATCAGAGTC
This sequence comes from Balaenoptera physalus, assembly GCF_965194825.1. Classification (NCBI taxonomy): domain Eukaryota; kingdom Metazoa; phylum Chordata; class Mammalia; order Artiodactyla; family Balaenopteridae; genus Balaenoptera; species Balaenoptera physalus. The sequence continues at coordinate 138,790 of NW_028125198.1, forward strand.
TTCCATGACCCCTTTCATCACAATTCTCCTTAACACTTTTCTCACAATGCTCCATGCCATTGTCATCACAAAGTTTCATGCCCCCTGTCACCACACTGCTCCAAGCCCACTCTCAACACAATGCTCCATGAGACTTCTCTCACAATTCTCCACGACCTTTTCATTACAATGCTCCATGCCCCATGTCATCACAATGCTCCATGCCCCCTTTCATTACAATGTTCCATGCCCCCTGTCATCACAATGCTCCATGACCCTTGTCATCACAATGCTCCAGGTCGTTGTAATCACAATGTTCCATGACCCCTTTCACCACAAAGCTCCACGATCCCTGTCATCACAATGCCCCATGACTCTTATCATCACAATGCTCCATGGCACTTGTCATCACAATGCTCCATGACCCCTGTCATCACAACGCTCCATAGCGGTTTTCATCACAATCCTCCATGACCACTTTCATCACAATGCCCCATGACCATTTTCATCACAATGCTCCATGACCACTTTCATCAATATGCCCCATGAACTCTGTCATCACAATGCTCCATGGCCCTTGTCATCACAATTCTCCATGACCCCTGTCATCACAACTCTCCATGGCCCTTGTCATCTCAGTGCTCCATGCACTTGTCATCACAATTCTCCATGACCCTTGTCATCACAGTGCTCCATGGCGCTTGTCATCACAATGATCCAGAGCCTTAGTTCCCGAGTTGGGAGTAGTATCATTGCCTCAATTAGGGAAAATGTCAGTGACTGAGTTGGGAGTAGTGTGAGGGCCCTTGTTAGGGATACTGTCATTGCCTGAGTTAGCTGTAGTGTCAGGGTTTTAGTTACATAGACTCTCAGTGCCTGAGTTGTGAATAGTGTCCGGGCCTTAGTTATGGACTGTGTCATTGCCTGAGTTAGGAGTAGTGTCAGGGCCTTAGTTAGGAGTAGCATCAGTGTCTTCGTTAGGTATTGTATCAGTGCCTCAGTTCGGAATAGATTCAGGGCCTTATTTTGGGACAGTGTCAGTGCCTGAGTTAGGAGTTTTGTCGGCCATAGTTAGGGACCTTTTCAGGGCCTGAGTTAGGAGTAATGTCAGGGCCTTCCTTAGGTATTGTATCAGTGCCTGAGTTAGGAATAGTGTCAAGGCCTTAGTTAGGGATATTGCCAGGGCATGATTTAGGAGGAGTGTTAGGGTGTGAGTTATGAACAGTGTCAGGGCCTTAGTTAGTGACAGTGTCACTTCCTGAGTTAGGAATAGAGTCACGGCCTAAGTTAGGGACAGTGCCAGTGCTGAGTTCGTAGTAGTATCAGGGCCTTAGTTAGACACAGTGTCAGGGCCTGAGTTAGGAGTAGTGTCAGAGGCTTTGTTAGGGACACTGTCAGTGCCTGAGTTAAGAGTAGTGTCACAGCTTTAGTTAGGGCCAGTGTCCGGGCCTTAGTTAAGACCAGTGTCAGGGCCTATGATAGGAATCAGATCAGGGCCTGTGTTACGAGTAGTGTCAGGGCCTTAGTTAAGGACAGTGTCAGGGCCTGAGTCCTGACTTATTCCTAACTTTCCTCACTAAGGATTTTTGACACTACTGCTAATTCAGGTCCTGATAATACACTTACTAAGGCCCTGACCCTTTCCCTGGCTAAGGTCCTGAACTTCTCGTAAGTCAGGCCCTGATACTCTCCGTAACAATGGCCCTGACACTACACCTAACTTCGGCCCCGAAATGATACCTAACAAAGGCTCTGTTGCTAGTCCAATCTAAAGCCCTAAAATTGGTCTTAAATAAGGCCTTGACACTAATCCTAACTCAGGCCCTAACACTGTCCCTAGGTAAGGCCCTATCAGTACGCCTACCTCAGGCCCTCATACGATTCCTAACAATGGCTCTGATGCTAGTCCAAACTAAGGCCCTGAAATTGGTCCTAAATACGGCCTTGACACGAATCGTAACTCAGGCCCTAGCACTGTCCCTAACTAGGTCTCTGACAGTACACCTAACTCAGACCCTGACACTGTCCCTAAGCAAGGCCCTGAGACTACTCCTAACTCAGTCCCTTACACTGTAACTAACAAAGTCACTGTTGCTAGGCCTAACTCAGGCCGTGAAAGTGTCTGTAACTAAGGCCCTGCTGCCATCAGTATGTAAAGTCCTGACATTATCCTGAGCTAATATCCTGACCTATGTCTTTCCAAGGTCCTGAAACTGTCCCAAAGTAAGCCCTGATGCTGTCCGTAAGTGAACACCTGAGGCTGTCCCTAACTCAGGCCCTGAAGCTTTCCTTAACTGAAGCCTTGAAGCTGTGACTAACTCAGGCCCTGATCATGTATTTCACCAAGACCTTAATGCTGATCCAGCAAAGACGCTGATGCTGCTCCAAAGTCATGCCCTGACAGTGTGCCCAGCAAAGGGCCTGACGCTAGGCCTCACTCAGGCCCTGTCGCTCTCCCGAAGTCAGGCCCTGACACTGTCACTAACTAAGGCCCTGACTCTACTCCTAACTCAGTCCCGTAAAGTGTACCTAACAAAGGCTCTGATGCTAGTCGTAACTCAGGGCCTGACACTGTCTCTAACTAAGGGCTGCTGCCATCAATATCTAAAGTCCTGACATTATCCGGAGCTAATATCCTGATCTATGTCTTACCAAGGTCCTGAAACTCTCCCAAAGTAAGCCCTGTCGCTGTCCCTAAGTGAGGCCCTGCAGCTTTCCCTAACTAACTTAGGCCTTGATGCTGTGACTAACTCAGACCCTGGTCATGTCTTTAACTAAAACCCTAAGGCTGATCCAACAGAGGCCGGGATGCTGCTCCTAAGTCATGCCCTGACAGTGTCCCCAGCTAAGGGTCTGACGCTAGGCCTCACTCAGACCCTGTCGCTCTCCCTAAGTTAGGCCCTGATACTGTCCCTACCTGAAGCCCTAACACTGGTTCTGAATAAGGCCCTGATATTCTCAGTAACAAAGGTCTTCACACTATCCTTAGTTCATTTCCTGACACGATTCCTAGCCTTCACCCTAACCCTGTCCCGAGTTACTATCCTACGTCTTATGCTAACTAAAGACCTTATGCTGTGCCTACCTCAGGCACTGAATTTAGTCCCAAGACCGCTAGACTGTCCCTCACTAGGCTCCATGCCCTTATCGTCACAATGTTCCGTGACCACTGTCATCACAATGCTCCACGCCCTTATCATCACAATGCCCCATGACCCCTGTCATCACAATGCTCCATGACCCCTTCCATCACAGTGATCCGTGACCCGTTTCATCAAAATGCGCCATGACCATTGTCAACAAAATGCTCCATGACCCCTGGCATCACAATGCTCCATGACCACTCTCATCACAATGCTTCATGACCCTTGTCATCGCAATGCTACATACCATTGTCATCACAATGCTCCATACCCCATGTCATCACATTGGTCCATGACCCGTGCCTCACAATGATCCATGCTCTTGTGATCACAATGCTCCTTGCCCCCTGTCATCACAATGCCCCATGACTCCTATCATCACAATGCTCCGTGTCCCCTGTCATCACAATGCTCCATGACCCCGGTCATCACAATGCTCCATTACCCTTGTCATCACAATGCTCCAGGTCCCCTGTCATTCACAAAGCCAAATGACCCCTGTCATCACAATGCTTCATGGCCCTTGTCCTCACAATGCCCCATGACCCCTGTCATCAATTTGCTCCATGTCCCCGTTTAGCACAATGCTCTAAATTACCCCTGTAATCACAGTGCTCCATAACCCTTTTCCTCACAATGCTCCATGCCCCTTTTCATCACAATGAGCCATGAAAACTTTCATCAGAATGCTCCATTACCCCTGTCTCATGTCCCCTTTCATCACAATGCCTCACAATTACCCCTGTAATCACAGTGCTCCATAACCCCTTTCATCAGAGTGCTCCATGCCCCCTGTCATCACAATGCTCCATGACCCCTTTCATCACAATTCTCCATTAATCCTTTCATCGCACTGCTCTATGACTTTTGTCATCACAATGCTGCATGCCCTTCTCATCACAATGCTCCATGGCCTTTGTCATCACAATGCTCCATGTTCAATGTAATCACAGTGCTCCACGACTCCTGTCATCACAATGTTCCATGAGACATTTCATCACAAAGCTCCATGACGCTTGTCATCACAATGCTCCATGACCACATTCAGCACAGTGGTCCATGACCCTTTTCATCACAATATTCCATGGCTCTTGCCATCACAATGCCCCATGGCGCTTGTCATCACAATGCTCCATGACCCCTTGTCATCGCAATGCCCCATGGCCCCTTTCATCACAATGTTCGCAGACATCTTTCATCACAATGCTCCATGACCACTTTCATCACAATGCTCCATGTGCCCTGTTCATCACAAGGCTCCATGCCCTTATCATCACAGTGCTCCATGAACACTTTCATCACAATGCTCCATGGCACTTCTCATCACAATGCCCCATGACCCCTTCCATCACAATGCTCCATGACCCCTTTCATCAAAATGCGCCATGAACATTGTCATAACAAAGCTCCATGACCACGTTCATCACAATGCTCCATGACCCATTTCCTTACAATGCTCCATGGCTCTTGTCATCACAAAGCTCAATGGTGCTTGTCATCACAAGGCTCCATGACAACTGTAATCACAATGATCCATGACCCTTTGATAACAATTCTCCATTACCCCTTTCGTCACAATGATCCTTGGTGCTTGTCATCACAATGCTCCATGATCCCTGTAATCACAATGATCCTTGACCCCTTTCATCACAATATTCCATGGCCGCTTTCATCACAATGCTCCATAACTCCTGTCATCACAATTCCCCATGACCAATTTCCCCACAATGCTCCCTGAGCCATGTCATCACAATGCTACTTGTCTTTCTCATTACAATGCTCCATGTCCCCTGTAATCAGAGTCTTCCATGACCCCTTTCATCACAATTCTCCTTAACACTTTTCTCACAATGCTCCATGCCATTGTCATCACAAAGTTTCATGCCCCCTGTCACCACACTGCTCCAAGCCCACTCTCAACACAATGCTCCATGAGACTTCTCTCACAATTCTCCACGACCTTTTCATTACAATGCTCCATGCCCCATGTCATCACAATGCTCCATGCCCCCTTTCATTACAATGTTCCATGCCCCCTGTCATCACAATGCTCCATGACCCTTGTCATCACAATGCTCCAGGTCGTTGTAATCACAATGTTCCATGACCCCTTTCACCACAAAGCTCCACGATCCCTGTCATCACAATGCCCCATGACTCTTATCATCACAATGCTCCATGGCACTTGTCATCACAATGCTCCATGACCCCTGTCATCACAATGCTCCATAGCGGTTTTCATCACAATCCTCCATGACCACTTTCATCACAATGCCCCATGACCATTTTCATCACAATGCTCCATGACCACTTTCATCAATATGCCCCATGAACTCTGTCATCACAATGCTCCATGGCCCTTGTCATCACAATTCTCCATGACCCCTGTCATCACAACTCTCCATGGCCCTTGTCATCTCAGTGCTCCATGCACTTGTCATCACAATTCTCCATGACCCTTGTCATCACAGTGCTCCATGGCGCTTGTCATCACAATGATCCAGAGCCTTAGTTCCCAAGTTGGGAGTAGTATCATTGCCTCAATTAGGGAAAATGTCAGTGACTGAGTTGGGAGTAGTGTGAGGGCCCTTGTTAGGGATACTGTCATTGCCTGAGTTAGCTGTAGTGTCAGGGTTTTAGTTACATAGACTCTCAGTGCCTGAGTTGTGAATAGTGTCCGGGCCTTAGTTATGGACTGTGTCATTGCCTGAGTTAGGAGTAGTGTCAGGGCCTTAGTTAGGAGTAGCATCAGTGTCTTCGTTAGGTATTGTATCAGTGCCTCAGTTCGGAATAGATTCAGGGCCTTATTTTGGGACAGTGTCAGTGCCTGAGTTAGGAGTTTTGTCGGCCATAGTTAGGGACCTTTTCAGGGCCTGAGTTAGGAGTAATGTCAGGGCCTTCCTTAGGTATTGTATCAGTGCCTGAGTTAGGAATAGTGTCAAGGCCTTAGTTAGGGATATTGCCAGGGCATGATTTAGGAGGAGTGTTAGGGTGTGAGTTATGAACAGTGTCAGGGCCTTAGTTAGTGACAGTGTCACTTCCTGAGTTAGGAATAGAGTCACGGCCTAAGTTAGGGACAGTGCCAGTGCTGAGTTCGTAGTAGTATCAGGGCCTTAGTTAGACACAGTGTCAGGGCCTGAGTTAGGAGTAGTGTCAGAGGCTTTGTTAGGGACACTGTCAGTGCCTGAGTTAAGAGTAGTGTCACAGCTTTAGTTAGGGCCAGTGTCCGGGCCTTAGTTAAGACCAGTGTCAGAGCCTATGATAGGAATCAGATCAGGGCCTGTGTTACGAGTAGTGTCAGGGCCTTAGTTAAGGACAGTGTCAGGGCCTGAGTCCTGACTTATTCCTAACTTTCCTCACTAAGGATTTTTGACACTACTGCTAATTCAGGTCCTGATAATACACTTACTAAGGCCCTGACCCTTTCCCTGGCTAAGGTCCTGAACTTCTCGTAAGTCAGGCCCTGATACTCTCCGTAACAATGGCCCTGACACTACACCTAACTTCGGCCCCGAAATGATACCTATCAAAGGCTCTGTTGCTAGTCCAATCTAAAGCCCTAAAATTGGTCTTAAATAAGGCCTTGACACTAATCCTAACTCAGGCCCTAACACTGTCCCTAGCTAAGGCCCTGACAGTACGCTTAACTCAGGCCCTCGTTTGATTACTAACAATGGCTCTGATGCTAGTCCAAACTAAGGCCCTGAAATTGGTCCTAAATAAGGCCTTGACACGAATCGTAACTCAGGCCCTAGCACTGTCCCTAACTAGGTCTCTGACAGTACACCTAACTCAGACCCTGACACTGTCCCTAAGCAAGGCCCTGAGACTACTCCTAACTCAGTCCCTTACACTGTAACTAACAAAGTCACTGTTGCTAGGCCTAACTCAGGCCGTGAAAGTGTCTGTAACTAAGGCCCTGCTGCCATCAGTATGTAAAGTCCTGACATTATCCTGAGCTAATATCCTGACCTATGTCTTTCCAAGGTCCTGAAACTGTCCCAAATTAAGCCCTGATGCTGTCCGTAAGTGAACACCTGAGGCTGTCCCTAACTCAGGCCCTGAAGCTTTCCTTAACTGAAGCCTTGAAGCTGTGACTAACTCAGGCCCTGATCATGTATTTCACCAAGACCTTAATGCTGATCCAGCAAAGACGCTGATGCTGCTCCAAACTCATGCCCAGACAGTGTGCCCAGCAAAGGGCCTGACGCTAGGCCTCACTCTGGCCCTGTCGCTCTCCCGAAGTCAGGCTCTGATGCTGTCCCTACCTGAAGCCCTAACACTGGTTCTGAATAAGGCCCTGAGAGTCTCAGTAACAAAGGTCTTCACACTATCCTTAGGTCATTTCCTGACATTATCCCTACATGTTAAACTGACACTGTCACTAGCTAATGTCCTGCCTCTTATGCTAACTGAAGCCCTTAGGTTGTGCCTGCCTCAGGCACTGAATTTAGTCCCAAGACCGTGAAACTGTCCCGAACTAAGGCCTAGATGCTCGTCCTACATCTGGCCCTGACACTGTCCCTAACTAAGGCCCTAACACTATTGCTAACTGAGGACCTGTCACTGGACCTATCAGGGGCCTGCTACTCCTAACTAACGCCTTGACACTGTCCCTTACTTTGGCCCTGCTACCATCAATATCTAAAGTCCTGACATTATCCTGAGCTAATATCCTAACTCATCTCTTACCAAGGTCCTGAAACTCTCCCTAAAGAAGCCCTGATGCTCTCCCTAATTGAAGCCTTGAGGCTGTCCCTAACAGAGGCCCTGATAATATCTTTAACATAGCCCCTGAGGCTGATCCTACCGTGGCTCTTATGTTGCTCCTAAGACAGGCCCTGACACTGTCCCTAGCTAAGGCCCTGACGCTACGCCTCACTCAGGCCCTGTCACATTCCCTAAGTCAGGCTCTGACGCTGTCCCTACCCGATGCCCTGACAATCACTGGTCCTTAATTAGGCCCTGATGCTCTAAGTAACCAAGGTCTTGACACTATCCCTAAGTCATTTCCTGACACTATCCCTAGATCTTAACCTAACCTTCTCTTTAGCTAATGTCGAGATTAGCTAAAGAGATTCTTTAGAACGAGATTCTTTCATCTTCTGAATATGGTTTTCTTAAAAACATAATTTTTACAGTGTTACTAACTTTAAACAAAATGTACTCAACTGCTGTGGAATAGTCCTTCATAGGAGCGTGCATGGTTCACTTCTGCATCTGCTTGTGGTGGTGTTCAAGTTGCTTTCAGCTGTAGATCCTCTTATGCTAGCTAAATCTGTGCTTCTGTTTCTAAATGAGGCCCTGAATTTAGGTCCGAGGCCGTGAACCTGTCCCTAACTGAGGCCTGGACGCTCGTCCTATCGCAGATCCTGACAATGTCCCTAACTAAGGCCCTGACACTACACCTAACTCCGTCACTGACACTGTACCTAACAAAGGCTCTGATGCTAGTCCTAACTTAAGCCTGACACTGCCTCTAACTAAGGCCCTGCTGCCGTGAATATCTGAACACCTGACATTATCCTGAGCTAATATCCTGACCCATGTCTTACCAAGGTCCTGAAACTTTCTCAAAGTAAACCCTGACGCTGTCCCTAAGTGAGACCTTGAGGCTGTCCCTAACAGAGGCCCTGATAATATCTTTAACGAAGACCCTAATGCTGATCCTACAGAGGCCTTTATGCTGCTCCTAAGTCATGCCCTGATACTGTCCCTTACTCAGGCCCCAAAGATAGGCCTCACTTAGGCCCTGTTGCTGTACCTTAGTTAGACTCTGACGCTGTCCGTACATCAAGCCCTGGCACTGGTCCTGATTAAGGCCCTCATGCTGCTGCTAACTAAGGCCCTGATGCTCTCAATGACTAAGGTCTTCTCGTTATCCCTTGGTCATTTCCTTTCACTATCTCTGGCCTGGAACCTGACTCTGTCCCGAGATAATCTCCTGCATCTTATGCTGACTGAAACCCTAATGCTCTCCCTAACTAAGGCCCCGAATACTCCTAACTAAGGCCATGACACTGTCTCTAACAAAGGCCCAGAATCTGTCCCTAATATAGGCCCTGCTGCCAGCAATAACTAAAATCCTGACACTCTCCGGAGGTAATATCCTGACCCATTTCTAACCAAGGTCTTGACACTCTCCCTAAGAAAGCCCTGTCGCTGTCTTTAAGTGAAGACCTGAGGCTGTCCGTAACTCAGGCCCTGAAGCTTTCCCTAACTGAGGCCTTGACGCTGTGACTAACTAGGGCTCTGGTCATCTTTAACTAAGAGCCTAAAGCTGATCCAACAAAGGCACTGATGCTGCTCCTAAGTCACTCCCTGACAGTGTCCCCAGCTGAGGGCCTGATATTAGGCCTCACTCAGACCCTGTCGCTCTCCCTAAGTCAGGCCCTGATACTGTCCCTACCTGAAGCCCTAACACTGGTTCTGAATAAGGCCCTGATATTCTCAGTAACAAAGGTCTTCGCACTAGCCTTAGGTCATTTCCTGACACGATTCCTAGCCTTCACCATAAGCCTGTCCCGAGTTACTATCCTACGCCTTATGCTAACTAAAGACCTTATGCTGTGCCTACCTCAGGCACTGAATTTAGTCCCAAGACCGCTAGACTGTCCCTCACTAGGCTCCATGCCCTTATCGTCACAATGCCCCATGACACCTGTCATCACAATGCTCCATGACCCCTTCCATCACAGTGCGCCGTGACCCCTTTCATCAAAATGTGCCATGAGCATTGTCATCACAATGCTCCATGACCCCTGGCAACCCAAATCTCCATGACCACTCTCATCGCAATGCTTCATGACCCTTGTCATCGCAATGCTACATACCATTGTCATCGCAATGCTCCATACCCCATGTCATCACATTGGCCCATGACCCTTGTCTCACAATGTTCCATGCTCTTGTGATCACAATGCTCCATGCCTCCTGTCATCACAATGCTCCCTGACCCCGCTCATCACAATGCTCCATTACCCTTGTCATCACAATGCTCCAGGTCCCCTGTCATTCACAAAGCCAAATGACCCCTTTCATCACAATGCTTCATGGCTCTTGTCCTCACAATGCCCCATGACCCCTGTCATCAAATTGTTCCATGTCCCCGTTTAGCACAATGCTCTAAATTACCCCTGTAATCACAGTGCTCCATAACACTTTTCCTCACAATGCTCCATGCCCCTTTTCATCACAATGAGCCATGAACACTTTCATCGGAATGCTCCATTACCCCTGTCTCAAGTCCCCTTTCATCACAATGCATCACAATTACCCCTGTAATCACAGTGCTCCATACCCCCTTTCATCACAGTGCTCCATGCCCCCTGTCATCACAATGCTCCATGACCCCTTTCATCACAATGCTCCATTAATCCTTTCATCGCACTGCTCTATGACTTTTGTCATCACAATGCTCCATGCCCTTCTCATCACAATGCTCCATGTTCAATGTAATCACAGTGCTCCACGACCCCTGTCATCACAATGTTCCATGAGACATTTCATCACAAAGCTCCATGACGCTTGTCATCACAATGCTCCATGGCGCTTTGCATCACAATGCTCCATGACCACATTCAGCACAGTGGTCCATGACCCTTTTCATCACATTATTCCATGGCTCTTGCCAACACAATGCCCCATGGCGCTTGTCATCACAATGCCCCATGGCCCATTTCATCACAATGCTCCCAGACGTCTTTCATCACAATGCTCCATGACCACTTTCATCACAATGCTTCATGTGCCCTTTTCATCACAATGCTCCATGACCCCTTTTCATCACAATGCTCCATGACCATTTTCATCACAAGGCTCCATGCCCTTATCATCACAGTGCTCCATGAACCCTTTCATCACAATTCTCCATGGCCCTTCTCATCACAATGCCCCTTGACCCCTTCCATCACAATGCTCCATGACCTCTTTCATCAAAATGCACCATGAACATTGTCATAACAAAGCTCCATGACCACGTTCATCACAATGCTCCATGACCCCTTTCCTTACAATGCTCCATGGCTCTTGTCATCACAAAGCTCCATGGCGTTTGTCATCACAAGGCTCCATGACCACTGTAATCACAATGATCCATGACCCCTTTGATAACAATTCTCCATTACCCCTTTCGTCACAATGATCCTTGGTGCTTGTCATCACAATGCTCCATGATCCCTGTAATCACAATGATCCTTGACCCCTTTCATCACAATATTCCATGGCCGCTTTCATCACAATGCTCCATAACTCCTGTCATCACAATTCCCCATGACCAATTTCCCCACAATGCTCCCTGAGCCATGTCATCACAATGCTACTTGTCTTTCTCATTACAATGCTCCATGTCCCCTGTAATCAGAGTCTTCCATGACCCCTTTCATCACAATTCTCCTTAACACTTTTCTCACAATGCTCCATGCCATTGTCATCACAAAGTTTCATTCCCCCTGTCACCACACTGCTCCAAGCCCACTCTCAACACAATGCTCCATGAGACTTCTCTCACAATTCTCCACGACCTTTTCATTACAATGCTCCATGCCCCATGTCATCACAATGCTCCATGCCCCCTTTCATTACAATGTTCCATGCCCCCTGTCATCACAATGCTCCATGACCCTTGTCATCACAATGCTCCAGGTCGTTGTAATCACAATGTTCCATGACCCCTTTCACCACAAAGCTCCACGATCCCTGTCATCACAATGCCCCATGACTCTTATCATCACAATGCTCCATGGCACTTGTCATCACAATGCTCCATGACCCCTGTCATCACAATGCTCCATAGCGGTTTTCATCACAATCCTCCATGACCACTTTCATCACAATGCCCCATGACCATTTTCATCACAATGCTCCATGACCACTTTCATCAATATGCCCCATGAACTCTGTCATCACAATGCTCCATGGCCCTTGTCATCACAATTCTCCATGACCCCTGTCATCACAACTCTCCATGGCCCTTGTCATCTCAGTGCTCCATGCACTTGTCATCACAATTCTCCATGACCCTTGTCATCACAGTGCTCCATGGCGCTTGTCATCACAATGATCCAGAGCCTTAGTTCCCAAGTTGGGAGTAGTATCATTGCCTCAATTAGGGAAAATGTCAGTGACTGAGTTGGGAGTAGTGTGAGGGCCCTTGTTAGGGATACTGTCATTGCCTGAGTTAGCTGTAGTGTCAGGGTTTTAGTTACATAGACTCTCAGTGCCTGAGTTGTGAATAGTGTCCGGGCCTTAGTTATGGACTGTGTCATTGCCTGAGTTAGGAGTAGTGTCAGGGCCTTAGTTAGGAGTAGCATCAGTGTCTTCGTTAGGTATTGTATCAGTGCCTCAGTTCGGAATAGATTCAGGGCCTTATTTTGGGACAGTGTCAGTGCCTGAGTTAGGAGTTTTGTCGGCCATAGTTAGGGACCTTTTCAGGGCCTGAGTTAGGAGTAATGTCAGGGCCTTCCTTAGGTATTGTATCAGTGCCTGAGTTAGGAATAGTGTCAAGGCCTTAGTTAGGGATATTGCCAGGGCATGATTTAGGAGGAGTGTTAGGGTGTGAGTTATGAACAGTGTCAGGGCCTTAGTTAGTGACAGTGTCACTTCCTGAGTTAGGAATAGAGTCACGGCCTAAGTTAGGGACAGTGCCAGTGCTGAGTTCGTAGTAGTATCAGGGCCTTAGTTAGACACAGTGTCAGGGCCTGAGTTAGGAGTAGTGTCAGAGGCTTTGTTAGGGACACTGTCAGTGCCTGAGTTAAGAGTAGTGTCACAGCTTTAGTTAGGGCCAGTGTCCGGGCCTTAGTTAAGACCAGTGTCAGAGCCTATGATAGGAATCAGATCAGGGCCTGTGTTACGAGTAGTGTCAGGGCCTTAGTTAAGGACAGTGTCAGGGCCTGAGTCCTGACTTATTCCTAACTTTCCTCACTAAGGATTTTTGACACTACTGCTAATTCAGGTCCTGATAATACACTTACTAAGGCCCTGACCCTTTCCCTGGCTAAGGTCCTGAACTTCTCGTAAGTCAGGCCCTGATACTCTCCGTAACAATGGCCCTGACACTACACCTAACTTCGGCCCCGAAATGATACCTAACAAAGGCTCTGTTGCTAGTCCAATCTAAAGCCCTAAAATTGGTCTTAAATAAGGCCTTGACACTAATCCTAACTCAGGCCCTAACACTGTCCCTAGCTAAGGCCCTGACAGTACGCTTAACTCAGGCCCTCGTTTGATTACTAACAATGGCTCTGATGCTAGTCCAAACTAAGGCCCTGAAATTGGTCCTAAATAAGGCCTTGACACGAATCGTAACTCAGGCCCTAGCACTGTCCCTAACTAGGTCTCTGACAGTACACCTAACTCAGACCCTGACACTGTCCCTAAGCAAGGCCCTGAGACTACTCCTAACTCAGTCCCTTACACTGTAACTAACAAAGTCACTGTTGCTAGGCCTAACTCAGGCCGTGAAAGTGTCTGTAACTAAGGCCCTGCTGCCATCAGTATGTAAAGTCCTGACATTATCCTGAGCTAATATCCTGACCTATGTCTTTCCAAGGTCCTGAAACTGTCCCAAAGTAAGCCCTGATGCTGTCCGTAAGTGAACACCTGAGGCTGTCCCTAACTCAGGCCCTGAAGCTTTCCTTAACTGAAGCCTTGAAGCTGTGACTAACTCAGGCCCTGATCATGTATTTCACCAAGACCTTAATGCTGATCCAGCAAAGACGCTGATGCTGCTCCAAACTCATGCCCAGACAGTGTGCCCAGCAAAGGGCCTGACGCTAGGCCTCACTCTGGCCCTGTCGCTCTCCCGAAGTCAGGCTCTGATGCTGTCCCTACCTGAAGCCCTAACACTGGTTCTGAATAAGGCCCTGAGAGTCTCAGTAACAAAGGTCTTCACACTATCCTTAGGTCATTTCCTGACATTATCCCTACATGTTAAACTGACACTGTCACTAGCTAATGTCCTGCCTCTTATGCTAACTGAAGCCCTTAGGTTGTGCCTGCCTCAGGCACTGAATTTAGTCCCAAGACCGTGAAACTGTCCCGAACTAAGGCCTAGATGCTCGTCCTACATCTGGCCCTGACACTGTCCCTAACTAAGGCCCTAACACTATTGCTAACTGAGGACCTGTCACTGGACCTATCAGGGGCCTGCTACTCCTAACTAACGCCTTGACACTGTCCCTTACTTTGGCCCTGCTACCATCAATATCTAAAGTCCTGACATTATCCTGAGCTAATATCCTAACTCATCTCTTACCAAGGTCCTGAAACTCTCCCTAAAGAAGCCCTGATGCTCTCCCTAATTGAAGCCTTGAGGCTGTCCCTAACAGAGGCCCTGATAATATCTTTAACATAGCCCCTGAGGCTGATCCTACCGTGGCTCTTATGTTGCTCCTAAGACAGGCCCTGACACTGTCCCTAGCTAAGGCCCTGACGCTACGCCTCACTCAGGCCCTGTCACATTCCCTAAGTCAGGCTCTGACGCTGTCCCTACCCGATGCCCTGACAATCACTGGTCCTTAATTAGGCCCTGATGCTCTAAGTAACCAAGGTCTTGACACTATCCCTAAGTCATTTCCTGACACTATCCCTAGATCTTAACCTAACCTTCTCTTTAGCTAATGTCGAGATTAGCTAAAGAGATTCTTTAGAACGAGATTCTTTCATCTTCTGAATATGGTTTTCTTAAAAACATAATTTTTACAGTGTTACTAACTTTAAACAAAATGTACTCAACTGCTGTGGAATAGTCCTTCATAGGAGCGTGCATGGTTCACTTCTGCATCTGCTTGTGGTGGTGTTCAAGTTGCTTTCAGCTGTAGATCCTCTTATGCTAGCTAAATCTGTGCTTCTGTTTCTAAATGAGGCCCTGAATTTAGGTCCGAGGCCGTGAACCTGTCCCTAACTGAGGCCTGGACGCTCGTCCTATCGCAGATCCTGACAATGTCCCTAACTAAGGCCCTGACACTACACCTAACTCCGTCACTGACACTGTACCTAACAAAGGCTCTGATGCTAGTCCTAACTTAAGCCTGACACTGCCTCTAACTAAGGCCCTGCTGCCGTGAATATCTGAACACCTGACATTATCCTGAGCTAATATCCTGACCCATGTCTTACCAAGGTCCTGAAACTTTCTCAAAGTAAACCCTGACGCTGTCCCTAAGTGAGACCTTGAGGCTGTCCCTAACAGAGGCCCTGATAATATCTTTAACGAAGACCCTAATGCTGATCCTACAGAGGCCTTTATGCTGCTCCTAAGTCATGCCCTGATACTGTCCCTTACTCAGGCCCCAAAGATAGGCCTCACTTAGGCCCTGTTGCTGTACCTTAGTTAGACTCTGACGCTGTCCGTACATCAAGCCCTGGCACTGGTCCTGATTAAGGCCCTCATGCTGCTGCTAACTAAGGCCCTGATGCTCTCAATGACTAAGGTCTTCTCGTTATCCCTTGGTCATTTCCTTTCACTATCTCTGGCCTGGAACCTGACTCTGTCCCGAGATAATCTCCTGCATCTTATGCTGACTGAAACCCTAATGCTCTCCCTAACTAAGGCCCCGAATACTCCTAACTAAGGCCATGACACTGTCTCTAACAAAGGCCCAGAATCTGTCCCTAATATAGGCCCTGCTGCCAGCAATAACTAAAATCCTGACACTCTCCGGAGGTAATATCCTGACCCATTTCTAACCAAGGTCTTGACACTCTCCCTAAGAAAGCCCTGTCGCTGTCTTTAAGTGAAGACCTGAGGCTGTCCGTAACTCAGGCCCTGAAGCTTTCCCTAACTGAGGCCTTGACGCTGTGACTAACTAGGGCTCTGGTCATCTTTAACTAAGAGCCTAAAGCTGATCCAACAAAGGCACTGATGCTGCTCCTAAGTCACTCCCTGACAGTGTCCCCAGCTGAGGGCCTGATATTAGGCCTCACTCAGACCCTGTCGCTCTCCCTAAGTCAGGCCCTGATACTGTCCCTACCTGAAGCCCTAACACTGGTTCTGAATAAGGCCCTGATATTCTCAGTAACAAAGGTCTTCACACTATCCTTAGGTCATTTCCTGACACGATTCCTAGCCTTCACCATAAGCCTGTCCCGAGTTACTATCCTACGCCTTATGCTAACTAAAGACCTTATGCTGTGCCTACCTCAGGCACTGAATTTAGTCCCAAGACCGCTAGACTGTCCCTCACTAGGCTCCATGCCCTTATCGTCACAATGCCCCATGACACCTGTCATCACAATGCTCCATGACCCCTTCCATCACAGTGCGCCGTGACCCCTTTCATCAAAATGTGCCATGAGCATTGTCATCACAATGCTCCATGACCCCTGGCAACCCAAATCTCCATGACCACTCTCATCGCAATGCTTCATGACCCTTGTCATCGCAATGCTACATACCATTGTCATCGCAATGCTCCATACCCCATGTCATCACATTGGCCCATGACCCTTGTCTCACAATGTTCCATGCTCTTGTGATCACAATGCTCCATGCCTCCTGTCATCACAATGCTCCATGACCCCGCTCATCACAATGCTCCATTACCCTTGTCATCACAATGCTCCAGGTCCCCTGTCATTCACAAAGCCAAATGACCCCTTTCATCACAATGCTTCATGGCTCTTGTCCTCACAATGCCCCATGACCCCTGTCATCAAATTGTTCCATGTCCCCGTTTAGCACAATGCTCTAAATTACCCCTGTAATCACAGTGCTCCATAACACTTTTCCTCACAATGCTCCATGCCCCTTTTCATCACAATGAGCCATGAACACTTTCATCGGAATGCTCCATTACCCCTGTCTCAAGTCCCCTTTCATCACAATGCATCACAATTACGCCTGTAATCACAGTGCTCCATACCCCCTTTCATCACAGTGCTCCATGCCCCCTGTCATCACAATGCTCCATGACCCCTTTCATCACAATGCTCCATTAATCCTTTCATCGCACTGCTCTATGACTTTTGTCATCACAATGCTCCATGCCCTTCTCATCACAATGCTCCATGTTCAATGTAATCACAGTGCTCCACGACCCCTGTCATCACAATGTTCCATGAGACATTTCATCACAAAGCTCCATGACGCTTGTCATCACAATGCTCCATGGCGCTTTGCATCACAATGCTCCATGACCACATTCAGCACAGTGGTCCATGACCCTTTTCATCACATTATTCCATGGCTCTTGCCAACACAATGCCCCATGGCGCTTGTCATCACAATGCCCCATGGCCCATTTCATCACAATGCTCCCAGACGTCTTTCATCACAATGCTCCATGACCACTTTCATCACAATGCTTCATGTGCCCTTTTCATCACAATGCTCCATGACCCCTTTTCATCACAATGCTCCATGACCATTTTCATCACAAGGCTCCATGCCCTTATCATCACAGTGCTCCATGAACCCTTTCATCACAATTCTCCATGGCCCTTCTCATCACAATGCCCCTTGACCCCTTCCATCACAATGCTCCATGACCTCTTTCATCAAAATGCACCATGAACATTGTCATAACAAAGCTCCATGACCACGTTCATCACAATGCTCCATGACCCCTTTCCTTACAATGCTCCATGGCTCTTGTCATCACAAAGCTCCATGGCGTTTGTCATCACAAGGCTCCATGACCACTGTAATCACAATGATCCATGACCCCTTTGATAACAATTCTCCATTACCCATTTCCTCACAATGATCCTTGGTGCTTGTCATCACAATGCTCCATGATCCCTGTAATCACAATGATCCTTGACCCCTTTCATCACAATGTTCCATGGTCGCTTTCATCACAATGCTCCATAACCCCTGTCATCACAATGCCCCATGACCCATTTCCCCACAATGCTCCCTGAGCCATGTCATCACAATGCTACTTGTCTTTCTCATTACAATGTTCCATA